>NW_022146012.1:0-1963 GCF_002938485.1 Sitophilus oryzae | reverse complement strand
AGACGTTCTAATCAATAACACAACACTGGAAGAAGAAGAATATATAATAATATTTGGGGCAACTAATACCAGCTCAAGATCTCTACTACCACAAATCAACAGAAGAATTAAGTTAGCATGGAGTACTTATGGAAGAAACTCAATCATATTGAAATCTAGAATGCCACTTTATCTAAAGATGAAAACATTCCACCAATGTGTATTACCAGTCATCACCTATGCATGCGAAACCTGGACACCTAAAATGGACATTATAAGAACAGCAGGTCGCAAAACGCTCAATGTAGCAAAATATGTTGAGAATAACGGAATAACCAAATAAAGGAATAGAGTGGATACGACAAAAGACTTAGGTAATAGATATCATCCAAGGAACCAAATCCCTGAAGTTGTAGTGTATTAATACACTACACCTCCCAGGGCTGAAAAATAAAAAAAAGTTTTTAGATCTTATTTGTTTGGGAGGAAATTTAAAATTTTAACTGATCATAGACCTTTAATTTATTTATTTAATATGACTAATCCGTCTAGCAGATTAACAAAATTTAGGTTAACTTTGGAAGAGTATGATTTTTCAGTACATTATGTAAAAGGCTCTAAAAATGTAACAGCTGATGCTTTATCACGAGTAAAATTAGAATCGAGTGAACTTAAGGAATTGAATGGTAGTAAATTTAAAAAAAAAACAACGCTTTATTGTACAAAAAGCCAAAACAGCTTCATCGACAAAACATTCACAAGCACAAAAACAAATATACAAATATTAAAAACAAATATACAAATTTATACTACCATTCCTTAAACCATTTCCTTAAGTTGTAAGTATAAGTTAAGTATACTACCTTTATTAGAAAAGGTGAATGTAATTACAAGAGCTCAGTCAAAAAAGGCAACTTGTGCAAATCGGTGCATTTCTGACATGTCCAGTAGCAAAAGGCTTGATCACCTTGTTGTTGTGGAAGTGCTTAAACGTACCGATGAGACAGTTGAATTACGTCAACTGACAGATACAAACTTTAAAAAATCTAGAAATTTAATACATCGTTCCAATTCGCACTGTAAAAATATTATATATAACATAGATGCGCAAATAATATATCTTAACCAGAACAATCGATCAGTGTATGACTTAGGAACGTCATTGAGGGAACTGGAAAAACTATGCAAAGAAAATAATATTCTGGAATTATATTGGATAAAAAATAAAAAAAAAAGTAGCGAATTTTTAAAAACTCTTGTTCAGGCTAAAGAACAAATTAAAAAATTAACTATAAAAATAAATGTGATAAAAGACGTGGAACGAATAGAGTTACAGAAAATTATTATTAACGATTTTTATGTTTTACCGACTGGAGGTCACGCAGGTATACAACGTTTATTTAAAAATATTAGAAAATATTATTTTTGGCCTAATATTAGAAAAGATGTGGAAAATTTTGTTAAAAAATGTGACGATTACCAGAAACATAAACATTTTAAAAACAAAAAAAAAACATTGAAAATAACAACAACGGCTACTTCAGCATTTCAGAAAAAAAAATTTTAGATTTAGTACCGGTTGATATACAAAACAATAGATACATTTCAACTATACAATGCGATTTAACTAAATTGGTAGAAGCTTACCCTTTGTATGATAAAGAAGCGGTAAGCAAAATCTTTCGTAAATAATTTCATTTTACACTATGGTATCCCGGAAGAGATTGTTACAGATCAAGGTTCTGAATTTATTTCTAATACTTTTAAAGAAACATGTAAGCTACTCGATATTAATCAATTAAATTCTACAACCTATCATCACGAATCACTGGGTGCACTACAAAATTCACATAAACATTTGAGTGCATATCTTCGTATCAGATTAGCAAATTCAAGTCAAAATAATTGGATAGACCGGATTTCATATTGGTGTTTTTCATTTAATCATACAGTAGAGGAAAGGTACCAAACCCCGGATAGTTCC
>NW_022146011.1:1303853-1504270 GCF_002938485.1 Sitophilus oryzae | reverse complement strand
TATTATCAAAAGTGATTTGTTTGCAAAGTTATAAAAATATAGTAAAATTGTCTAGATCATATTGTAATGTTTGAATTTATAATAATAAACAAAATATAAATTGAGTTGTTTTAACAAATTACTACTTTTATTGCAAAAAAAGACCTTGTCCCAACATATAGTTGTTAGGGCTCGTATATATACGTTTATAGAATATTATTTTTTCTTAGACGATTTTCTTAAAATAGTAGAAAATTAGACTTGATTCATTTTAATTCTGACCACTCCATATATTAATAGTGAAATCTACATAAACGTAATCATAAACTACAGCAAAAGTCGCCTATTCCTATAAAAAATTCACTAGAAATTACTTTACTGCAGCAAAATTCGTCTTATCCACTTATATTTGCTTTTTATTGTCATTATTGTTGCAAATCCCAATGCATTTTTTCATAAGCTAAGACAAGTATAATATTGTTGCGGACTCGGCCCTCGGACTAATATGCCCCGCTCCCATTCTTACCTCGCGGAATTCGCCAGAAAGACCGAGAACAGCGGCTAAGAAAAAACCGGAATATTCTAGGCTCTCTGACAATTTGAAAACGAACAGTATTTAATATTGCCTCTACCGATCGATGATAGTATGAAAATTTGGCGAAACAAATTTACGTATCAAGGGGAACAATTTTGGAGGCATTTGTTGTCGTGTTGCTTTCAACCCCTTGACCCCCAGGGCACCTACCCCTAAAATTTTAAATAGCAACCCTTATATTTCTTTTACCATATTTGTGTTTCTTATAGAATTCTACATAAACTGCATTATTTTTTTTGAGAATTTTATAAGGAACAAAGGGTAAAAGAAATAGGGGTTGCCATTTAAAATTTTAGGGGTAGGTGCCCTGGGGATCAAAGGGTTGAAAGTAACACGACAACAAATGCCTCAAAAATTGTCCCCCTTGATATGTAAGTTGACGTATTTCGCCAAATTTTCATACTATCACAGATTAGGTATCCTATAAGTATACAGATAAAAATCTTGTCCCTAATTCGTGGTACGAAAATTGTTTTTTATGACGATGTGCAAACGAGTCAAATTTCCTGTGCGCAAAAGTAAACTCGCGTAAAATAACAATAAGCAGCGTAATAGAGAGATATCGCTAAACCGAATAGCGTGCATGGACGTTATTTCCTTTACGTGAGGTGGTATTAACTCTCTTCATTTATAGTTATCGGATCGGAAAGAATTCTGATCGCGTCGCGTCCGCTATTTAAACTTAACCTAACTTTGAATTTAAAACTTTAAAATTGTTTTGTTTACTAGGTATTTTAAAACTAAAGGGCTAAAGTGCTTATTTCCAGTGCTTTATTGTTCAACGTCTGCCAGTGGGGTTAGGGCAACAAGCAACAAATTCTCTTAGAAGGGCCAAGTTGTCATCTGCTGTAAACCTAAGACTCTTTATAGGTTCTTTAGTATTGGAAGAGGTGGAATCCATATTTTGGGCCATATTTATTTAATTAAAACTAATCCCAGCTACTTAAATATCAAATTACCTAATAAAACTAAAGCAATAATTCAAAACAATTCAAACATAACTTAAAATAAAGGATCTCGCCGGCCGGCTCCGGTTGTCAAATACCCGCACATGCCCATTTAAGCAATTTTTAAACGTTATCAGAGGTTATTTAGAAAGAGCGCTTGGTGTAATTGATCCGCAAATTACGTCAGGCGGTAACGTTATTAGCGGGTGTTGCGTTAAAAATTGACTCACGCATATCGTAACCATGATAAGGTACGCGTAAATACTGCATGACGCTATTCGGTTTTCCGATATATCTCTAATAACTGTGCCGGTCAGGCGCTGTGCACAATTTTAGAGGCCATAAGTGGGCGTGCTATGTGCGCAAACTAGTCACCTAACTAGTGCCCGATTCCGAAAATTGGAACCGCGAAAAACAATAAAGAAAAAACAAAGATTATAATCTGTATAATCTGTGATACTATCATCGGTAAAGGTAATATTAAATACTGTTCGTTTTCAAATTGTCACCCTGTATAAACCGAGACCTGTGCGAAGAGGACAGAAACAATCAGATACGGTAATCTTTTCCTAATCCCTTTTAGATAAATAGTTGTAAATAAGTTTTTAAATAGTTCTTTAAATGTTTTATCGTTATTGTTTTGTTACTTAGTGTAAAATAAATTGTGTTTAAATAAATTAGACTTTTTATCCACACGGAACCAACGAAAAACGTAACAATATTACTACTGACGTTTTATCCCATTTCAAATCTTTACCTACTTTTAATAAAATAGCGTATCTAATCAAGTTAGGACGCAAATGCCGTACGATCGAAAAAAACGGCGTGCAGTAAACTGGGAAATACCGATCGGTGACATTTCCCATATAAAATGACAGCGATCTTCATTTCGTTGCCATCGCTGATGCCGTTTTTTTTTCGATCATATTGTATCTTGCTGTAGCAAAACCCGCAATATGCATCATACTGCAACAAAACCCGCCTTATCCAAATTATTTTTGTGTTTTTTTTTTCTTTAAAATTTAAATATTAATTTTTATTTCTAGAAAAACGAGATACAAAAGAATGATTCCACTCAATAGACACGTTTTTTTCTAAAATAACGCTTCAAACATTTACTAAAATAGTTTTTGTATATTATCTCGAAACAACGTTTTTGGGATAAGACGGGTTTTGCAACTTGTCGCCTCATTACAATATTCCTTTTTAGAATTTGGGTAAGTCCAAGATGTCCTAAACTCCCCTCAGGAAGTTCAGTATTGGATGGTGAATCCCGATCAGGATTTAAACTTGCATTTCTAGATTTCTTATATTCATATAGGCAAAGCAATATTGAGTGCTTGAAGGAATGGGAAGATAGAATCAAAACAGCCGATCTTCGTGAGATTAAGTAATGAGATAAAATGTTTTAATCCTGCTCTGAACGATTATTTTATAGAGTATCCCTTATATTTGGTTGTCCAGGTGTACATTCTCCTAGAAAAAACGGATGTCCATTACATTATGTGGGACACCTCTTAAGTAAGGACTGTATTATACCAGACTCAAAGAAAAATCATAGTTCTTGGGGAATTGTAGCGCATACTGGATCTATGGGTAAGATGAAAGTTGATAAATGAGAACATATTGTATATTATTATAATATTCATAGGATTACTAGGAAAGAGTCCTGAAGAATATCTATATTCATGGGTCTTAAAATCATTAGGTAGCAATGTTGAGTCGCCATATCTTCCCACATTGCCTTCTATGTTCAATGGGAAATTCAGTCTAGTCTATCCTTCAATTAAAAACGCATTAGATACTCCAAGGGGTGCCCGTTGTTGTTGTTATGAAAAGGGAGTTCGAGAATTACAACCCTGGTTAAATGAATACACATGGTAAAAGAAATCCACAAGTGTTTTTATTATTTAAGAAATACCACAGACTAACCTAAACAGATGCGACAAACAATGCAAATGTGAAAATTATATTTTGGCGAATGCGCCAGGCAAATTTTTCCGTTAGATTTGTCATATAGGCGAATTTTACAGCGGACCAGAAAAGTAACCTCCATTCGTTTACTAAGAAGCCACGCCTCCTTTGTGTAGAAAATAGAGAGGGAATTTTGTAGTTCGGAATCAAATAGAGATGATTTTAATTTCATTGGTTTTTTTTTTTTCAATTTTTGATACATTCACAATCTATACCTACTAATATATAAAATTCTTAAGTGACTGACTCACTGATTAATCACGATCCTGCTCAAACCACTCAACGTAAGAAGTTCAATTTTAGCATACAGGTTGATTCTAGGGTGTAGAGGTTCGATAAGAAGGGACTTTTCGAAATTCCAGTTCCAAAAGGGCGAAACCACTCCCTCAAATATTACAATATTTTTTATTTAAAAAACTGTCAAGTTTCTTAAAAAACGCTTAAACACGTATATTTTATTTTGTTTTTTTACATAATTTAAGATTTTTTAAAAATGTATACAGGGTGTTTCGAAAAATCTGGTCATTGATTAATCACGATCCTGCTTAAAGCGCTTGACGTAAAAAGCTGATTTTTGGAAAACGGATTGACTTTAGGGTGTAGAGGTTCGATAAGAAAGGATTTTTCGAAACTCGAATTCTAAGGGGGTGAAACCACCCCTCAAATATTAGAATATTTTTTATTTAAAAACCGATGAGTTTTCGGAAAAGCTCTTAAAACGTATATTTTTATTTTGTTGTTTTACATATTTTCAGATTTTTTAAAAATTTATACAGGGTGTTTCATAAAATATGACCATTGAGTAATCACGATTCTGCTTAAACTGCTTGACGTTTAAAGCTGATGATTTTTGGCAAACGGATTGACTGTGGGGTGTAGAGATTCCATAAGGAGGGGTTTCTCGATTCCAAGAGGGTGAAAATGCCCCTCAAATATTACAATATTTGTTATTTAAAAAACGGTTAGTCTTTCGGGAAAACGCTTGGACACGCATAATTTATTTTGTTTTTTTACATATTTTGAATTTTTTTAAAAAATCATACTGGGTGTTCCAAAAAGTTGGGTAATTGATTAACTACGATTCTGCTTAACTGCTTGACGTAAAAAAAATTATTTTTGACAAACAGATTTTTCGAAAGTCAAATTCCAACGAGATGAAACTACCCGTCAAATATTACCAAGTTATATAATAATATCGCCATATTGTTTTTTCTCAGGCTCAGGACATAAATGTGAGAACATTTTATCCAGTTTGTATGTTAATGGAAATTTTTGAAAATTCCTCATCTCGGGGATGATATAGGGGTGAAAGTTGGTATGAAAATTTATTACTACCTGGCATAGAAGTATAATATTTTTACAAAGTTTATGTAGTTAATAAGTCGATTATTTGATCGAACTGTATGTCTATTCGCTTTTTTCGTATTAGAAAATCTAGGTATTTTCGGAAAAAAACACCCACAGTTTTTGATATAATTTAGTCCTAGAAAATCTAAAAAATGTATCTTCTTGTATTTTTTTAAAAGCATTTTAAATAAAATCAAAACAAGAAACTTAAACTGAATAGCTGAATTAACTAAAACAATACTAAGAACACCGTGAACTAACTAAATGTAAACCAACAAAACCCAACAGAAAATTAAAATCGGAAACAGCTAATAATAATGATGTACCTATGTAATATCCATGTGAAACAACTGAAGAAACTGACTTAAAAATCCTCTGAAAACCTTCAATATTCCCATCTTAGATTCCCATATTCTTTTTCTAGGACACTGTTGCCAATTCTACTTACCAATTTGTATAAACTATATCGGTATCACGGCACATGCAAACAATATGCCGTGTCTGTATCATAAAAGTACCTATTTGCTATATAAAAGATCAGCTGCTAAATTTTAAATCAATTTAAAATATCAAATAAAATGATAGTAGTGCATAAAACTATTAACAAGCAGGATATAAAAATAATTAAAGATAATTTAAGCTGTCTAATAGAAGATAGACTTTAGATTAATATTTGAAATTAACAGCTGGAAGTACAGCTAAATACAAACGGCAAGCTGACAACAAAGATCCTATTCTTTAAGAATTTTATATTTCTGATATTTTATATCATTTTTAATTTTAAAGATATCGTCATTTTCTTTATACATATGTATTGATCTTAACCCATTGTTAAAGTTTGTAAATTTCTCATACTTTACAAATAAATATTAGCTGATATTTCCTAACATCATGTAATTATAGTTATTTATTATTATCCAGGAGAAAGCGCTAATACAAGTACATATAATATTTAATTCTCACATAAAAAAAGAATCAAGCTGGCAATCTCGCTTTGACTTTATAATCGTACGTCGGCTGCGACGGCCAGACGAGGCGGCGCGGTGTATCAAAGGCAAGGTTAAATGCGAGAAAGAACGAAAGAAATGGAAGCTTAGGGAAGGGGGGAGTGCGGGAACGATTTGAAGTGACCACGGCTGTTTGTTTGGCCGAATATTTTGCCTTCATCGACGGTATCGCCGCTCTGTCGTCGCACTTCCGAACATAGGTCTTTTTGAACACAAAATTTCCCATAAGGTGTCGCATCTGTTTAAGTTAGTTTGTGGAAATACCTAATATAGTGATTTATTGGACTTTTGTTTTTATAGTGTGTGGAAAGCTGACAAAACAAAAAGAAGCAAGGCTATTTCCCAAGCAAAATGTTATTTTAGGATATCTCCATGTTTAAAGAAACTGGTCTATTTTTATTTAACAAGCTCAAATCTGTCAAGATCTGGGTGGGGCGCAGTACCACAGAGAGAGTCAACAGTTAGATTCCAGTGAGATTTAAAAAAGGCTGTACTTAAACTGCCGCACAGTGGGGTATTTGACACAGATAGTTGATCGAAATTTTTTTATGTAGACCTTATATAAATTATAGCTATTTTCAATTAAAGAGGAAATAATATGAACAAAATAAAGGATAATTCGTCGATTCTAAAAAAAGAAAGAAAAATTACTGTTCCAGTGTTTCCACGGTCAATGCCACTAATGCCAGTAGTAATATCGCAACTATAATACTACTAATGCTACGACTGATCCGCGAGCAATGCCCATACCACTAAAGTCGCTACTAATGCCAAATTGTGCTATACTGCTAATGGCACTAATGCGATCGCTTTGTACACAACAATGCCATCGCGGTTTACACCTCGCATTAGTATATCACTGATTGGCAAATTAGAGGAAACCAAGAATGTTTTTCTCATTTTATCAGCAAAATCGCAGAAAGTCGCAGTATTTTATTTTACTGTATGAAAGCCCAATGTTTACTAAGTAAAACGTATATAGACAATATGCTGGATTCTTCGAAATGCGCAACTAAATCTCGAAGTATAATAAAAATGTCACAAATTTAATCAAATTTTCTGAACGCCTAACTTTTAGTTGCAAAAAAAATCGTTAGTATAGAGCAGTGTTTCTCAATCTTTTGTAGAGTGAGGAACCCTAGAGTGCACTTTTTTTTTCTAGGGAACCCCTACCCTATATTCTTAAATATAAGACATAGTGCATGTTTGGTTTTGTGTCAATATATCGATATTAATACTACTTATTGAGCTTCTAAATTAAGAGTAAATAAAAAAATGTAAGAATTAAGTACATAATATATTAATAACTCAGAAACAGTAAAACACTTAAATATTCATTACAAATATTTTTTTATGAGCTTAATGCGAAGGATGGGCCTGTTTGTTTGATACAAGTTTGTCGATATCGGGTTCAATGTTTGAAAGTTGTATCCGCATATCTGCTTCAGGATTAAGTTTACTTCTTAAGTCGGTTTTTGTAAGAGCATACTTCGAAAACCCTACTTCACAACGGTAAGTTGTAGCAAACGGCAACAATTTTTTAACAGCAAAATTGGCTAATTCTGGATATTCACTTCTAAGCTGGGCCCAAAACTGCAACAATGTAGCCGAGTTGAAAGTAGTTTTAAGGTTTCCATCGGCAGCAACATCAATAAGTTGTTCAATTTGTTTTACAGTTAGGGTTTGATGAAACTTTTCGACTGGGACTGAGAATGGATTGCGAACCCAATCAAGATCCTCTTCTCGTCTTGGAAAATATTCTCTGATTGAAACTTGTAGGTTCTGAAGATGGTTTATTATCTCCGAAGTGATTTCTGCTGACAATGCAGTCTTCGACTCACACACAAAATCATGCAGTGTAGGAAAGCACTCCGAGATTCCTCTGTTTATACACGATTCCCAAAACTGTATTTTATTTAACTTGGCCTGGATTTTGTCATATAAGGAGATTACTGTTACAGAAGTTCCCTGGAGTGATAAATTTAATTCATTAAGGCTTGAAAAGACATCGGCAAGATATGCCAAACATTGTAACCACTTGATGTCAGTTATTCTTGATGATAATTCAAATGAAGAGTCATTAAGAAACACCATCACCTCATTTCGCAGAGTAAACAGGCGAACCAATACTTTTCCTCGCGATAACCATCGCACTTCGGTGTGAAGCAAAAGCGTGGTGAATTGGCTACCCATTTCTTCACAAAGAACAGCAAAAATTCGTGAATTTAGAGGCCTGGACTTTATAAAATTTACAATTTTTACTGCTTCATCCAAAACGTTTTTAAGAACGGGAGGAATTTTTTTTACTGCCAATGCTTGTCTATGAATAATACAATGGCTACTTTCAATTTCTGGAACGACATTTTTAACACGTGCAACAAATCCAGAATATTTACCAGTCATTGCTTTTGCACCGTCAGTGCAGATATTAATGCACTGATTCCAATTAAGTTCTTTTTCAGTGATATAAGAATCGATCATCTTAAAAATTTCCTCGCCGGTTGTATGGGTCTTCAAAGGTTTGCAAAGTAACATTTCTTCTTCTGCAGAGTTGTTGTGTATGTACCTCACAATAACAAGCAATACTGCACACCCTGCCACGTCTGTTGTTTCATCAAGCTGTAGTGCATACCAACCACTACCTTTTATCCGTTGAATAACTGTATTTTCTATTTCGTTACTAATTTCATAAATTCTCCTATGAACAGTATCGTTTGAAAGTGGCAGCATTTTTACACTATTACTAAACTTTTCACCAATCATGGTTTCGACAACATCTATTAAACAAGGTTTAATAAGTGTTTCGGCAATTATATGCGCTTTTCCAGCCTTAGCTATGCGGTAACTTACTTGAAATGAGGCTTTACATGCTTTTTCATTAATGCTGCTACCCACTAAAGACGATAAATTCTTTTTACTTTTATTCATTTCCACTAACTTGCGTTGAAAAAAATCCACAGGTTTGTCCTTGTATTCACTATGATTTGTTTGTAAGTGTCTTAGAAGTTTCGCTGGAGCTAATGAACTGTTGCTGAAAGTCTTAAAACAAATTACACACTGGCTGTTTGGCGCACTAGGATCCCCAGTGGAAGCAAAACCATAGGATAAATATTCTGGGCAATATTTTCTAATTTTAATTTTCTTATTCGCAACGGGAACAAAACTTGAAGTTGACGGCTCATCGCTGCTAGCATTACTCCAAATCCCTTCAACAGTTTCATCTTGACTGATGGTTGGATCTTCCTCTACCTCTTGTTTTCTTTTAAAACAACCAGTTTTCAGCCATTTATCCATTTTAAATAATAATTACATAAGAGTAAAGGCAAGAAAAACAAACAAATCGTCTTTCAACGGGTTTAAAACAAACACTTTCAATGCGAAGACTGCGTAAGGAAGGCTACCGCATAAAAACAAAAGCACCTAGGACAGCGGCCGGCGATTACTAGAAGGCACAAAATAGCAAAATACATACACGGCATTACAATGACTGCAAAGCGAAGTAAAATTAACGAGTCGCAACAAGCGCGCGAGCTCGGGCTCGGATGCAGATCAGAAGGGGAGTACTAAGAATATTTTTTTTATTTACACCATTTCATTGTTGGGTGATACCACAATTTAAAAAAAAAATTATTGGCTTCTTGCGGAACCCCAATCGCCCCTTTGCGGAACCCTGGGGTTCCGCGGAACCCAGTTTGAGAATCACTGGTATAGAGAATATCAAAATAAATAATACGTTTTTGTAGAATACATACCTCCAGCTTGCTGAGCCATTTTCAATCAAAACAATAATATAAACGTAAAAAGAGCACAAGAACAACAACAATTTAGAATTTTAAACATAAAATTTGGCCATTTACCTCTTATCTGTGAGAAGTAACAACTTTGACGTTTCGTTGAAACAAATGAATGCAACTAAACACACCCATAGCAACGCCATTCATGGCAGACATGATTTAACTTATCATTTATCTTTTTTTGGGAAATCTGAAACACATTTGCTTTTTCGAATTTCGATCACCTTTTTCATGCTAATACCCCACCGTGTGCCGTTAAACGGTAGCTTACTAAAATGCCGTTTATAGGTATGACGTCGTTGATGTGACGCACTTGACGGCTTTATGAAATATAAGAATTTTATAAGGACTAACCAACGCTATCCACCCCACCAAATAACCAACTTAACCAAAGCAACTAACCTCGACACTGATAAAAAATATAAAAAACAAATATAAATTAGTAAAAATCAACCAACCCCACCAAATAACCAACTAACCAATGAATTAACACCCTCGAAATAACCACGCTAACCAACCCGCCAAATAACTAAACCAATCCAACCAAAAAGAGTGAAACCAATGCAATAAGAGCACGCTATAAGCAAAAAAAAATATAAAAAAGTTTTGGTCGGCGTGAGATTTGAACCACGGACCATTCGCTCACCACAATATCTATTAACGGCATTTTAGTAGGCTACCGTTTAACGGCTGTTTAAGTACATCGATCTAAATAAGTGTTTTTATTCAAGGTCGTTTGAATTAGGATTATTGTTCTTGCCAAAGTATTTTGAAATGGAGCACTTTGAGATAGCAGATCCTTTTGACGGAACAAGCGGGAACAAGTTTCCTGTTATGTTCGATTTGCCATTAACACCATATGGTCCTGAAGATGAAAGTTATTGCCTAGAGGTGTGCATGGAGAGAGGCTTAATAAATTCAGATAAACCTAAGCCGGTTGATTTTCAAAATGCAGATCAGCCTGTGCCAACGGGAATTAAAATACCTACTGAAGAGTATAAAACAACAGAAAGAAAGAAAAATATTTCAATAAAAGATGTATCTCTTGGTGTTAAACTGGCACTAGAGAATACATTTTTTCCCACTTCTAGTAATAAGATTTAAATTTTTATTTATAAAAAAATGCCTAATGTTTTGTTCATATTAAAATATAGTAAAGTTTATTTTCTACTGCAGGAGTATAATTTAACACAATATCCTGTGCAAGAACTAAAGTAATAGATAAAAAATACCATAAAGATCAACTATACAGGGTGTTTCTTAAGTAGTCTAGAAATTTTATGGTGGCGATTCTTCATGTTTTTAAGAAAAAAAGTTTGTACGTATAAACATGTGTTAAAGATTAAAAAAAAAATTGGGTATTTTTTATCCTTGTATATCCTGTTTTTTAAATGGCCCCAGAGAATGAAATCATTTGGCGAAATATCAGGAGACCTTGCTGGCCAATTTACTGCATGATTTAGGCTAATAACGTTTCCGTTAAAACTATTGTCTAAATATTCCCGAACAGCCAGGGTACTATGTGCCGGGCAGCCATCCATTTAGTACTAAACTTCCTGATTTTCCCTAGCGGCATCATGTAAAGCAGGTAAAATATGATTTTCGAGTAGTTCCAAATAATATTCTGCATTTAAATTTCGCGTAAGAAATAATGGCCCGATAATATTGTGTCCTAATATCGCTCCCCAAACATTTACTTTCTGTGGATATTGCGTCCTTGTTTCGACAAACCTGTGTTGGTTTTCTTTGTTCCAATATCGATAATTTTGAACATTGGGTTCATTATTATTTCCTTGTGCTGATCTTTCCATCGTTCTCTTCCACGCACAATAAAAGTCGGTATCATTTCTTGCATCTTCTCTTAGTTCCTACCTTGCTACACATCTGCAATTATTTATTAAGGTACCTTTGGTCTCAAATCTCTGGATATTCTTTGCGATTGTAGGTTTTCCAGGTATCGGTCTATTCGGATACAGAGCAGCAAACATGTCCGACACCTTTTGATAACTATTTCCTTGATAATACCATTTAATCATTACTTTTTCTTCGGTAGTGTAATTCATGGCTAATATTTTCGATGTAGGTATGAGTTTTTAATAATAATAATAAAGCACTAAATAGATAAATTTCTGAAATGACAACTTCATTTGACAGTTATCTTTTACCTTGACTGGTGCTCATAAGTAAATACAGGGCCATAAGAAAAGAGAAATATTTAAAAAGAAATCGGCGATAACTCGTAAACGGGCTAATCAAAAATATCTAAAGTTATTCTTTTGAATGTGGGTTTTAGTGCTCTTCAATAAACCTGAATAGAATTATTCTCTAAAATAATTAGGGAAGCCAATAATTGACCCCATTAAAATTTATATGGGATTTCCTATGTCCCGCTCGACGATGCAACACCCGGTATATGTAGTTTATTGCAGTTTTATTTGTGTAATAAATTAAAATGTTTTTATCGTATCTTTAAACTAACGACCAACGGAATCCGCAACAATTCAATATTAATAGGATTATAAGGATTTTAAGTAGATTTCGGAAAATCAAGATCTACCAATCAATTTATGGTACGGTAAATGGATGAAATAAGCAAATTATTAGAAGATTTTATGGAAAATATGCAAAGAGAAAATGAAGTAGAGCGAAACCCACTATAGAAAGAAAACAAAGCAGAATTACGATCCCGGGAAATGCGGGGAAAACCCTGAAGGTTTGACAACCGCAAGGAAGGCCAATAGGGACATGAACGCGTTCCGAAGCACAGTTCCGAAGATTCTATAAATCCAAGAGAAGGAACAAGAGCGTTTTCAGATACTTCAAGAAAATCGTGATCATAAGCGTCAAGAGAAAATGAATATTTAAAATGAACTAAAATGCACCAACCTCTTAGATCTTTTATAAGATCTAAGCCAAGCCTATTTGTCAACAACGACGATATTGGGCTTCCTCGCACTCATGCGCCACCCTGTATAATATTTACCAACAGAAAGATAATTTGTAATGTCAAAAAATTGACAAACTTTCTTGTAATATTCGGTTTATTCTTGTATTTTTGAACTGAATTTGAATTTGACGTCAAAAATTAAATTTGTCAAAAAGAATGAAAAACAATTTATAAATAATACTCTATATAGGTGTAAGTAAACTATCTTGTTTTAGAATGGACGAAGAAATGAGGATGTTGCAACTGGATAAACCAGGACAAGGAAAAGTAATTCGAAAACGTATTTTAAATAGATATAATGCACTAATCTATATATAAATTGCTAATTTAGAGTTTAACGGAGATTCAAAAGCACTCCATCGATGAAGCTTTGTTTGTTAATAAATCCACAGAAAGAGCAGTTTACATATTAAGGCAAGGATGAAGGTTTTGAATACTTACTGTTTCAAAAAGTGAAATTATGTTATTTCTGTAACCTTAAACCGCATACCGCTTAGTGGGATTTTAAGAGAATTATATTAGATTAATTCGTCGGACAACGGATGCATGAAAATCAATCGTTAAAGTTGTAGTATTTGGCATGGGATGCGACATTTTTTTGACTCAGCGGATTTGCCGTGAAATACCCATTCAAAAAATACCATAATATATTGTCAATCTACGATTTATAACGAGCGATTTATGATATACAGTACGTCTGTCCGTTCTGTAGCTACGGGGTATCCGTGAGAGGGGAAACGATATTTCTCTCGATGTCTTTCCTATAAAATAGACGACGCGTCCCGTCAATAAAAATTCGACAAATTTGCAAGTAGCCAATAAAATGAGTGGGCGGAGCGATTTGCGGTGACGTACTCGTCAAGTCGACGTATAAAATATATTGCTGTTTATTTAAATGTTTTTTGTCCGCATTCCTTTCATAGACACAGATCCAGCAGGCGTACTTTACCTACTTATTATATAAGTGAACAAGTGAACATTGTTAAGGTGCCATTACACGGCGTGTGGCTTGCCGATCCAAGCGCCTGGCGCGCGAATCGCCGAGCCCGGACGCGCCAATGCGTATTAATACACATTATATAACTTTTTAACATAGACTATCGGTTTAAATTCATACATCAAATAATTTATTCCGCAACTTTATTTTCAGTGCAGTTTATTAAGATAACAAAATGGAAAGCAAAATAATCTGGTTAAATTAAATTAAATAGGATAATAATTCGGTAAAGGTGTGGATCCGGTGGCTGACCTTGAAGCCCATATTTGCTGCTTTTGATCATCGATACTACGCAAGCGCACATCGTCGATGTTGCCAAATTGCAGTTTATTTTCGAATTATTTGCAGTTGAAAATTTTTTTTGGCGTGTTAATCAATAATAATACAAATTCTATAATTTCAGATTTATCTTGATATCCAAAATTAAGGTAAGAAGGATAATGAAGATTGTGAAATGAAAGTATTATAATATATAAAATTGTAATAATAATAACATTTATTTATATGTTTACATTTGAATTAAAATTTATCATTTACGGATTTTTTCTTAATGGTTTTAAACTTATTAGAATTATTTTATTTCTTTCAAGTTATTTAATTTCTAGTTATTTACAGGCAACAATATTTTTGATTATATGCATGTATTGATGTTTTGAAGTACTACCATGACGGGTCTTATTATAGAACAATAACGTCAATCGGAGATAGAGGTAACATTTTACCTATTATATAATGTTACTATGTAATATAATATACTTTGATTATAATTAATGTTTGTATCATAATTTCTTAAAAATATCAAGCATAGATATCAAGTTAGTGGATTTTATCGAAGAGTGTGTTGATAAGACTAAAATAAGCTTTATGTTTTATCTTTTTCTCTTTAGAAGGGAGATGGCTTGTATCGTAAAATACATTACAGTATTTAATATCGTATACTTTGTTATTCTTTTCTTAATTTACTGTAATTTCTTGTTTCCTATAATGCCAAATCTTGACAATATGGTGAAGGTTGAGTTTTGA
Organism: Sitophilus oryzae; assembly: GCF_002938485.1. Lineage (NCBI taxonomy): Eukaryota > Metazoa > Arthropoda > Insecta > Coleoptera > Curculionidae > Sitophilus > Sitophilus oryzae. The sequence continues at coordinate 1,489,660 of NW_022146011.1, read as the reverse complement.
TCTTATTAGTTTTATAAGAATAATATAATAATAATAGAAATACAAGACTAAATTAAGACTTAGTTTGTGATTTATATTAAGATCTTTCTTATAATATTTGTTATGTCTTCATCTTAATACTATATTATGCTTGGTCTGGAATTTAAGTTGTTTAAATAATGTTAAAATATCTTAATTTTGCATATCCTATTCATCCTTCCATTAGGAAAAATATAGTTTATAAATCATATATGCTAAGAAAATCACATAAATTAGGTGTAAGAATAGAGAAATCTTAATGCAACAGAAAAATTAATGCAATATATGTATAAGCAGAATTAAACAAGGTAACTGTTAATGTTGCTGAAGCTGATTCTACAATTTTAATTACGGAGGCTAAAAGGCCTTTTAAGGCCTCCGTAGTTTTGATGGAATGTTAAAAAAAATCTATTATGAACATGACATAGAGCTACAGCATTTAAAAATTAAAAAAAAGAGAAAATTTGGACACATCCCTTTTAATTTCCCGAATTTTTAATAAAGCACTTTTTAAACGTAGCATAATAATCTAGATAGGAATCTAGAGTTTTATTTCTATATAATTTTATTGACTGAAAATACATAATAAGCGTTCACGTATTGTGCGAAATATTAAAATAATATACCGCGTACTATGATTGAAAAAAAAAATAGCGTCAGCAATGACTATGAAATAAAGATCGCTGTCATTTGGAAATGTCCTCAATCGTCATTTCCCAGACAACTGGACACCGTTTTTTCGATCATACGGTATATATTGACAAAAAAACACTGAAAAGCACATATTTGTTTTCTACTGAAAATAATTCCAAAATAACTCACAATCTGGCAACATCGAAGATGTGCGCATGCGTAGTGTCTGTGACTATATGCAGCAAAAACTCGTTTCAAGGTCAGCCACCGGATCCACACCATTACCAATAATTCTTTTTTTTAACTAGGGTTATTTATGTTCAAAAGTTAAATAATATTTTTTTGCCTTATTTATGAAAATATAATTTTAGAGTATATCATATTTTCAGAAAGCCCATAACAAGGCAAATAATATACTGGGTGTCTCATTTAAAAAATAGAAGTCAGATTTCGAAAATGAGAACCATCAGCGAAACTGGTTAACAACACTGGATTCTACGTAAAAAACTAAACGAGTCTGAGTTTTCACCTTTTCGATAAGTTATAAGATAACCGATATACGATGGAATCGAAAAATGCAACATTTTAAAATTCCTCCTGTATTTTAGGAATTAAAAAGACTAGAACAACTCTTCTTCTTTTTTAATTCTTTAATTAATTAATTTTTTAATTCGTTCATGGTGCAATAATTATTAATACTCAATTTTTGATGTATTCTCAGGCAGCCGTCCTGTATTTCATTTCTATTTTTATGTGCATGATTTCTGGGGTTCCAAGTTATTTGTTCTTTTTCATATAGGGGTAAAAACTCAGATATAGTCTCGTTCGACCAAAACATGTTGTCTCGAAATATGTAAAATATCAATTATTCTTCGAATCTCCGTTTTTCGATACATATGGTAGGTTACATAATCAAATGTATACTGAGTACTGAGGGGTAAATTGGTACCTATAATATATTGTTATAATCATCGGCAATTACCACCGCTCAAATTACCGCCAATAAATTAGTATAGCTATACAAATTTTAAATAGCATAATTGCACAAAACTTTATGAATTGATATTTCTATAGCTGCTGTAAAATTTAGAAGTATAAATTAAGTATCAAATACAATTATTACACATACATAAATCACCTCAGCAAAATGTATATAGTGCTTCTCACCCTTCTAGTAATAGTCAACATTTTTGACATGTTCTACACCCTTCGGGGTATTTGTATATGTAACTTATATTATTATACTTAGAACTAATAAACTATACCTATCTATACGAGTATATCATTTATACAGCATTTAGAATAAATAATAATTTTAAACAAATTAAGAAATTTTTTTTGGCGCATTCACCATTTTGTCAACATATTTTAAAATATTATTTGAAAATTTTTTACTGCATTCATCATTTTGTCAACATTTTTTTTTTGTTATTATTTATACACTAATATCTATATTTTCGTTTTAGTTTGGGCTAAAACACATTAAGGAAAAAGAGATACAACCAATTTTTGATAAACACATTATTTTGCATTCCATTGAAAATATAATTAAATTTAAATTAAATATAATAAACATTATATACAGTGTCCCCCATAAAGTTGGATCCATATGGACGTTTTTTTTTCATATTAGAGTTTTAAAAAATCTTTTTGTGGCAATCACTTCTGCTTTGAAAACAACTTAAAATGCACCAAGTCAAAGTTGACAGCTAACATATAAGCTGTCAAATACTGAAACTTGAAAAATGGTAAAGAGAAAATATTATGTTGCTTTTATCGAAATCTACCAGCCCTAAAAATATTTGCACTTATTATAACTCCCTACTTATTTATAACCCTGTATATGTATTTACTTTTAAACGCTCTGAGTTTGGCTCTGAGTAACTAATTCATAGTCTATTTTTATAGGTAATTTATATATGATTTTTAGTAATCCATGTATATGATTTTGAGCTTCAAACTCTTCTTAAAAAATATTGGGCCTCATGGATATATATCGTAGGCCATTGCGTGGGCTTGTAAACACCATTTTAGAAGTTTTAGAAAGATAAAAATTAACCCAATTTTTTTGACTGTTAATATTTTTGTAGGTACTAAAATAAATGTATGAAATGTATTATTTCCTGTGTTGAATTTTAATTTAAATTTCTGCATAAAATGCTTAATATATATATAGGTAAAAACATACTATTCCAGCACTATTATTAGTATTATTTAAGTATAAAATCTAAAAAAAATCGTTTCCGATTATTCATAGTAATCAGATAGGTAACGTAATTTATGTGGTCTATTTAGTATTAAATTATGGACGATGAAGAAGAAATAGAATCAAACAAAGCAAATTATTTTGATTTACAGGAACAATTAATACTGTAAGCTTTCAATTATTTGTTGCATTCAAGTTTGCAATTAACAAAAATAATAAAAAAAAAATATTTTAGTCGAGGTGATGGTTTACAGAAGCTTAGTGTTATCAGTTCTTTACCAGAATTATTGAATATTGACAAAAATGGAGCTCTATCAAAAATTATACCAAAAGTCCAACAAGAATTACTTAATGCTTCGACCGAATTTAACTTGGCCGCTAGTAAAATGTTCATTATATTAATAAACATGGAGATATCAGCAAATTTAATTCCACAGGTAAAATTAAAATAATCGCCATTATTATTGTTATTTAATAAAATTGTTTTTTTACAGATACTACAAGGCATAGAAAATAAAGATCCTATAATTGCAAACGCCTGGATGGAGACTTTATTATCTGTAATTCCATCTTTAAAGGAAAATGTAATTAAGCATGAGATATTGAAATGCGCTGTCTCAAAGTCACAGTTATCGAAAGCAGCCTATTTTCGAGTTTCTAGTTGCCGAATTTTGGGAAAGTTATCTGTGCATCCTGCAATGAATTCATTTGAGTAATGTATTACTGTTATTATTTTTAAATGCTATGTTTTTTTTTATTGAAATGACTGTGTGTGTAACCCAACCCCGTCCCCCGTCTACACATACCATTTTTCCCAATGACTAAAGAATCCAAGGACAAATAACACCCGAGAGCAAATTGTGACGATGACACCAAACAGTGCCGTGGCACATATTTTTCTTAACCTAGCTGTTTGAAGCAACATTTATATTTTTTGATAATTGTTTTGACTACGCCTATGGTGTATCATCCTAATTAATTACGAAAAAAACGTATTAAAATGTTAACAAAAGGTACAAAACTAGTATTGACGTATAGCACATATCAAGTACATATAGATGTTAATTAAAATTGAAGAATAATTATTGAATTCAATAAGAAAACGCTAAAAAGTTGAAGTGAACTGTTTATTTACCTATGAAACGTAACTCCTGGCTCTTTCTTATCGCTGCTGCTTTTACTTTTGAAAGCTGAACAACTAATCACCATTGTAATAAAGTTTATACAAAGTTTACTGCACACAAACTATTAAAAATCGCTAAAATTGTCGCTGGTGACCAAATGATGACTCATTGTTTGCCACCAAAACAAAAAAAAAAGGTCACAAATTCTGCTGCAGCCCGTATAGGGGCGTTACATGTCCTTATATTCTTTAGTAATTGATTTTTCCTGTCAGTTTGTTTCAGTACTTGCATTTTCAGTACACCAGTCTACAACATTGTTGACACCTGACAATGATGGTGTTGAAGACACCATCATGTTTTTGATAAAAATTGAGCTTCAGACACCAATATTAGTTTTTGTCTATCTCCTATAGAAAAGGGTGTTTCCCTTTAAAAGCATCCAATTTGACCCACCCTGTACACATAAGAGTATTGGTATTGATACACATAAGTAATTAAACGAATTGAGCTGTCTTGTGTCTTTGAATTAGATCTGAAATTAAATCAATCGTTATTTTTTCTCTAATAATTGAATTATTACAATAAACTATCCAAAAAAATCCTTTATGTATATATATGATATTTCGCCACTGCACTGCAAGAAAAATCTACAAAATAAAATAGTTATTTTTTTTTGTAAACACTTCTGCGTTAAACCTAAACGGACACTGCTTGTCAGAAGTTATGTTTACAGTTATACAAATTTGCATAACAAAGAAAAAAATGTTTAACGTTTCGGAAAGTTTATCTTTCCGTCGTCGGAAGCAACAAAAATACAAAGAAGAAAGAAAAGAACTATTTAAAATATTTAAATGCAACTATTCGAGAACACTTTACAAACAGACACGTTTAACGCCAGAAGTGTTTACAAAAAAAATAACTATTTTATTTTGTAAATTTTTCTTGCAGTGCAGTGGCGAAATACCCATAAAGGATTTTTTTTGGAGAGATGAATCCGCCACATAGATATAGACATTTTTTACAATAAACCATATAAGTTCAAAAATATACACACCGGAAAAGTCTAGGGATATTACAATTTTATCCAGCCGTCGTCAGTAATTTTATTATTTGCATTTCTAATATAATAAAATTAAAATAAACAAAAATAGTTTACAGGACGTATTGGAAATAAAAATGCGAAATTAACCGAATTTTTCAAATTTACCTTCATTTTTATTGAACTCAAAAAAATACTCACATTTTTTTTATTCTAAACTGTGAATTAAAAGAAAAAAGATAAAAACATTTTTACTTAATAAAGGGTATGGCCTCCTCTACTGTTCATTACAGCCCTACATCGTCTCTCCATGCTCCTGATCAGGTTGTCGATCTCTTCTTGAGGTACAGCCTGCCACGCTGCATTCACGGCCCGAACCAGATCCCTACGAGTTTCACGAGGCATACCCATTCTCAAAATTCTTCTTTTGACCGCGTCCCATACGTGCTCAATGCCGTTGAGGTCAGGAGATTGTGCTGGCCAGGGTAAGATGTTTAATTGATGAGCATTGATAAACTCACTTACCACTCTGGCTGTATGAGGCCGTGCATTGTCATGCGTGAGAATGAAGTTTCTCCCAAAAAAAAGTTTGTACTGCATATGGTAATACGACATGCTCAAGAATTAAATCACGATATGTGATTCCTGTTAGAAACCTTTCAAGAAAAACGAGATCGTTTTTTCAGCCTAACTGGACTCCTCCCCAGACCATAACTGTTCCACCTTGCTAAGGGTGCACTTTCTGAACATGATCCAACCGAATAAGATTTTCCGGTTCTCTCCATACCCTATGCCTTCTCGAATCCGGATGAATTCCAAAGCGTGACTCATCCGTGAAGAGAACATTGGCCCATTGTTCATTCGACCACTGAACATGATCTTGAGCCCACAAATATCGTACCTCCCGATTTCCTCTCGTTAAGGGTTGAGCTCTCCAGTAGCGTCTGCTTCTTAAGTTGACCTCTCTTAATCTATTGCGAACAGTGTCAGGACTAACGGTTACATTATGTGTTTCCTGGAGAATTAAACTATGCTCTGGTGCTGTAAGAGTCGGTCGGTGTCGAGCATTTAATTGTAAAAAATGATCTTGCTGATGGGTAGTAATGCGATGTCGCCCTGTGTGCCTTTCAGCAACATCACCACTTTCACGGTAGCGTGCATTTAATCGCGATATTACACTTTGCGTTGTATTTAATGCTCTAGCTACGTCGATTTGGCGCATTCCAGCTTCGAGCATACCCATGGCCCTTAGCATTTCGTCTCTGTTAAGATGTCTACGCTCCATAATGTCGTTTAATACTAAACAGAGTTATTTGAATGAATTCTGGCCAGTTATCATAAAAATATAGCCAGTACAGGTTAAATTCGAACATTTGATGGTAGGTGCTTTTTATACATTTGACAAAAAATGCACAAACACTTCTGCAACTATCCCAAATTTAGAAATAACTAGTGTGACTACTTCGTTTCAATCGAAGTAGAAAGAATCGGCCTACAAATATGTGGTTGTTTATTAAAAACATTTATTTTTAACTTTAATAAAATGATATCCCTAGATTTTTCCGGTGTGTGTAGTTCTGACAAACTGTGACGCAAAGTCTGGATGTTTATCCTTGTATATGTATGTGTATTAATGTTTTTTTTTTCAAACGTTACAAAAGTATTAATTTTTGCGACGTGATATGACAACATAAAAAAGTCATTTTAACGGCTAGGCATAAGCACTTATGCCTAAGCACAGAAGTACGAAAATATACAAAATGACATAAAATGTCAAATTCGACGAGCGGAACCATAGTTTCTCGATATACATACAATTATTTACAAGGTATTACTTTTAAATATTTTTATATTATTTGGAACGTTTGAAATTGTTTAAAAAATTATTTGTGGCCTTTGAAAAAAATAGCATCTTCTATTCAGAGTAAAAAGCCTCATAACAAAAAGTATCATTTTTACTCCTAATAAAACAATATATTTTTGCTCTTATATCGCTAAAAAATGATGACGACCGGATTTTATCGGGATTTTTGGGAAAGCTTGCCTGTGGTGGACGAGTTTTCATCTGGTAACCCTACGTTTAATACATGATTTTTAACGTAAACTTTTTAACGAAATATTAAGTTTTATTGTTCCCCAACAAATATTATTGTTATCTCTATATCATATTAACGCATGAATATTTGCTACATGTGTACATATTTTTTTGTACCGTTTCTTTTCTCTCGTCTAAAATTACGAATAATGGAGTTAGCACTTTATCACATATCACCGATGATATATGATAATATTACATATCATTACTGCCAATTGGCAGTAATTTTATCATACTAAGGGCTGGCAAAGGTTAGTCTTGGGTCGAGATTTCCGTATGTAAGAAGAGTACAATGCGTTTATAATGTACTGAACAAAGAGAGGACAGTAAGAACGTTGCCAAACGTATGAAATAAACCGAGAAACTGTGCACATCACTAAGAGACGTGGAAGGGGATATAGCAGATTTGTCGCAGTTGACCGGTCGACCCAATCAATACCTCTGTCAGTACTTAAAGTTCTAGGGAAAGGTGTACGTCATGCGTTCAGCTTCACGGTTTAATTACGTCTCGTGATACTTAATTTGTTTATTTATTAACGAGTCGTTGTAATTTTCCCTATAGCTTCAATTTTTTTAAGTGCAAGCTAGAAACACTTACATTTTTTCTAAAAATAAATGGAATTGAGTGGGTGTTCGATAGTGGTCGCGCTATTAGAACTCTGAATTCAAACAATCGATATCTCGAAATCTATTAGAAATAATAGGTTGTAGTTTTTTCAAGAACTTTGTTAATATTTCTGCTGTATTTTCTTTGTAGACAGTATGTGAAAATCTTTATCAATAAAAAAATTACACGATTGCTGAAAATTGCTATGCTCTAAAAGTAAATGGATGGATTGTTTACAATTTTTGAATGGAAAAAACAACCTTATCGAATTTTTCTTATGTAAACATATTGTAAAATATCCGATCCTGAAAAAAAGTTTCAATATCTAAAGTGGTTCTTGAATTATGGCCTGTTATGTGTTAAAAAGTTAAGTTTTTAAATTATCGCGATTACTGACGTTTTCTCGTTATAAAAAAAATGACACCTTAACGATATCCTTATAATTCCATTTCAGATGCTCAGAAACATGTCTAATGATTTTATCTAGTTACCTCTTGAAAAAAAAGTCTTTTAAAAATAAGCGGTTTGCGATCGTGATTTTACTTTACTTGATAGGGAAAGGCGTATCGGCAACGCCGCAACAGCACACCGTCCCGCGTCGCGTCGGTCTGTCGCATTTCTCTCACTCCGACTTATAAGATCCCTATGCGATTTACTTCCACACATGTAAATGCCGACCCAAAAGTAACAGTTGCCACCACGGTATAAAGATTAGTAGATTAGGCTTTTTCAAAGTAAATTTAGATAAGTAAACTATATTAAGCTTATCTTTTCACATCGATTTGACTAGTCAGGGATACCTTCAATGAAAAAAAGTTTTTCAAATATGTTCTTTTTTAGTGTCAAAAAAGATATATTACCTCTTGTTCAAAGTCTATGTCAAGATTGTTTTCACGAAGTAAGAGCTGCAATGTGCAACGAAATTCCAAATGTGGCAAAAGGTAAATGACACGAAATTATGAAATTGAATAAAATATGTAAACATGTTTTTATTTTTTTAGGACTTCATAATCTTGGCGATGCAGTAGTTAAAATTAATCTGTTGCCTCTATTAGTTGAACTCTCCTCAGATGAAAATATTTATGTTCGATCCATTGCGATAGATTCTGTTATAATGACAATTCCGTACTTAGGTTCAGGTAAACCATTCATTTGTGCAAAATATTTTAACGAAATCCCTTGCCAACGAAACGAAGGGCCAAGAATACTACAGAGATAAGGATAGTTCGATTCCTATCTTCCTGCACTGTCAGTTTTTTTTTACGTCATCTGGGGACCGAGTTGAAGTTGGCGCTAAAGATTTTAGACAGTGACAGTTATTTTTGCATTTGACGGACGAGCGCACAGTGCGTTGGAAGATAACTTTAGCGGGACAAAAGCGTTTGGTTAGAAATAAGCCAAAAAATGTGTACTGTAAGAATAAATAGTAGACATTCCAATTGATATAAAAATGCATGAATATTCTTTGTATTTCGATACATTTTTATCATACGAAAACAAAATATTTACAAGTGCTTATACATTTTATTCCAAAGCCAAATTATGTTGAAGATTGCCAAAGCTATTTACTTTTCTACTGTACGTATATTATTTGTTAAAATCCTTCGTGTCTTTGTTCTGCAGATATAAAACTTTTTTTCAAATATCGATATATTGAATGATGTAGATCTTTTGAGTTACCAATAGTTACCAACACAGGTAGTCACAGTCACAGGGAGTTCAAGCTTAGCAGGTGAATGCCCAAAAAGTTTCATTTCAATCGGATAGTATAAAAACAAAACAACTCCATCAAAAGGCACTGAGTTTAAAAAATTGTCTTAGAGACTTACTATATATGAATTTACAATTACCGAGTGTTAAAATTAAAATTAAAATATCTATCTTAATTATTATTTTTAAAATAAAATATAATTTTTTAAAATAAAATATAGAGTGTGTCACAAGATTACAAAGTAATTAAATAATAACTGCTAAAGAGTTTTTTGTAAGTATTTCACCTGATATCATAATTTTATGTATTTTGCAATAGTTTACAATACGGTTTTTGTGTGTTATGTACGAATAATATCATAGTTTTATTATCTTGTATTTATTTATTAATAAATTAAGTTGTTAATAAATAAATAAATTTAACCATATAGTTGCTATATATTAGACCATTTGCTACGTTCTTAGATTTTAAGTCCCAAACATTGCTCTTGAGATTTTGTCTCGCTAGAATAACCATCCGCCGCACTGTGGAGCGCTGGTCAGCGCGTGACGTAGCATTCCACGGCGACTACGACAGCGGCGATTTGACGCGATCGAACAGTCCTTTAGAATATATACAGTCCTTGACGAAGGGCGACATTTTTCGACCATAACAACATCTATTGACAATAAACCGATTTCTGTCGAGAAAAAGTCAAGTGATTATCAAACAAAATTTGTTTGATTGATTCAAACATTGATTGTTAAACATTGAAAATGACAGAGATCTTAGTAGGCATCGTTTGAAAGATATCCAATGAAATAGCGCTGATTGTGTTGCATGAATGATGCCGTATTAAAAAAAATAAATCACAGAAGAGGTCGAAGTTCACGACACAGCTTTTATTATTCCCAGTTGATATTTATAGCAAAAATTATAGTTACCTATTATTATTTTTAGATACTACAAAAGGAACGATAATCCCCTTAATTAAGAAGCTATGCAACAGAAGTGTCTCTGAGGGTAAATTAATATTATATTTGTTGTTTTGAAAACCCAACAATATTGTTCTTTTAGGTGATACAACTTATACGGCGATTGCAAATAATTTTCGTAAATTGATCGTTCATACGCGTCCCTATTTAACAACTAATGACGCTCTGTGGTTCTTGGATTACTTCATACATATCTCCAAAAAAGGATTAACTTTAGTTGTAGAATTGGATTCTGATCCTTCTGTGGTAAGAAAAATTTGAACAATATAACATTCATTAATACCAAATATGAATTTTATAACACTTTATCCTAAATTACTATAATTTTTAATATTTTTAATGAGATATTTTGTTTAGTTTTGTAAAAATTTGTTTGTGGGGTGTGACTTGTTTTTGACTGGATTCAAAATCTAATTTCAAAGAAATCAAGTAATTCAACAAATTACCTTATTTTAGTCTCTCCAGCGAGAGAATATATGATATAGTCTATAAAATGAATAACTTTGAATTTTGACCGTTATTTTTTACCAACATGGCAAATATAAAATCCCTCTACCAGAAAAGTTACTGATATTCTTTAAATTGAGTGCCTGAACGAATCAGATAGGTAACTCTTTTTACTTTCGTGAAATAGAAAAGGAAAATAATAAAACAAGTGACAGTTCTTCCTCTTCTTGCAAAAATCAACACGAAATGTCATAATTGCCAAAAGAAAAATGTCATCAGCTTTTGACATTTCTAAATATTAAACCAATGCCCTCTCTAATAGAACAGCCTCGGAGCGAGATTTATGACGTCACGCTAGTTAGATACTAAGGATTAATAAATATGTTATGGAAAACATAATTATTCCTCGTATTTTTGGTTTGTATTTTAAAAATGATATAGTTTACATGAAATATACATAATATACAGTTAATAAATACAATATATATATATATATATATATATATATATATATATATATATATATATATATATATATATATATTATATATATACCTATTTATAGTAATAAATACTTTGGCAAATATACTATAAACCATACAAATGCAGCAAATGTTTTACAATATATAAATAATGAATAGATACAGAAGATAATAAGTAATATTTTAAATTTTAGGGTTTAAAAATCGACCTAATTTAACAAAAAAACATTCAATATCTACTAATAGTGATGTATTATTATTTGCATTCACAAAATTTATATGTATATTTTGCAAGTATCAATGATCGAAAAATTATATTTGCAAATAATACAATATCATTAAATATCAACATCAAGAAGCGATGGTTATAAAATAAAGATCGCTGTCATATGTAAAATTATTCTAAATTTTTTTTATTTGGGATCATTGGGATTTAGGTTAGGATGGAGTACGATTTCAGCCATAATCAATGTAGATAGTTTTAGTGTTAAGCAAAATAATTTTAAAAAATAAACAAAATATTAAAAATAAACAAAAACAATAAATAATAATAAATTAATATTATTAAAAAAGTTATTAACTGTATATTATATATATTTCATGTAAACTATATCATTTTTAAAATACAAACCAAAAATACGAGGAATAATTATGTTTTCCATGTATTCTACAACATATTTATTAATCCGTAGTATCTAACTAGCGTGACATCATAACTCTCGCTCCGAGACTATTCTATTAGAGACGGCATTGCGTCAGCATGGCTGCAAGTTGCTAACCCTTTGCTAACCTAATAAAATTAATACTAGAAAAGCGCGCGGGAACTGTCAAATTCAAAGTTATTCGTTTCACAGACTATATAATATATGATTTCGACACACTACAACTAGCGTATACCCGCGACTTCGTTCGCGTCGAATTAATCATTTGTAATGGTGATGATAAAGCAAAGCAAGAATTTCCATTAACATACAAACTGGATACAATTTTCTCACATTTATGTCAGCATGAGAAAAAATCATATGGTGATATTATTATATAACTTGGTAATATTTGAGGGGGGTAGTTTCATCTCGTTGGAATTTGACTTTCGAAAAATCCGTTTGCCAAAAATAAGCTTTTTACGTCAAGCAGTTTGAGCAGAATCGTGGTTAAGAAATTACCCAACTTTTTGGAACACCCTGTATGGTTTTTTAAAAAATTTCATAATATGTAAAGTAAACGCAACACTGTCTTTCGTTTCTCAAGTACACCTGAACTCTCCGTATCATAGCCGGGTATTTTTTTTTATTTTAATGAAGCTATAATTAAATTAAAAATACATATATCGTATTTAAACTTTTTGATATTTTATTAAGATTTAGGAGAGGTTTTTTTAAATAAAAGTTTAGAAAAAACGTATTAGAGTCCAAAAAGGATAAAAATAATAAAATCCATGTTATAGAAGAAATTTTATAATCGAAATGACGTAATTTTTGAAATTAATAATAAATTATTAATTTTAGTTAAACATTTACAACCCCTAATATTAATCAAAACAGTATCTATTCTACAGATATAATAGAATCGGCGACAGGGAGAGAAAAAAAAATTATGATTGTTGTAATTTTTTTTTTCTGGTTAAGTGATATCTTATTATGTAAATTAGAGAACATAAATCTATTCCATTAAAGCAAGGAAGGTGATAGGAAGTGGATAAAATGAAAACTACATTTATTTAACTCGGTACTGCCTTTAATATACCGGGTGCGTCCCAAAAATGGCTCATACATATATTTTTTTCAAATAAAAAAACAAGATTTAGTATGTTAGTATATGACATAAATTAGGATTGATTGACGCATTCAATTGTTTTTGGTCACTTCCTGTTTCACCGGAAATGACTATAACTTTTAATTTTTAAATGACACCCTCGGTATATTTCTACTTTATTCGATAGAAAATGACACTCTGAATAGAATGACATATCATATGTCAACTTTTGACATTTTCGCATATGGTTTAATTGTAATTGTAACACGCGGTTCATAACGACAATTTGACTCGGAATACCAAGTGTTATCAATATATTCATAAAAAATGCTTTTTCCAAATATGCTAATGAGTCATCCTTGTTCCATTTGAAAAAATTGACATATGATTAAAAATACATTTTGTACATCTTTTAACCGGCCTAGACAAGACACGAAACTCAGGCTCCTTCCAAGGCTCCTTGATTAAAACTTAGTGTTTTTAACAACACCATGGCACCCTGGATTGAAATTTAAAATACGATTTGTTTTTAAGCGACAATGTCAAAAGTTGACATATGATATGTCATTCTATTCAGAGTGTCATTTTTTATCGAATAAAGTAGCAATATACCGAAAGCCGAAAATTTTTTTATTGATAAAGATTTTCACATACTGTCTACAAAGAAAATACAGCAGAAATATTAACAAAGTTCTTGAAAAAACTACAATCTATTATTTCTAATAGATTTCGAGATATCGATTTTAGAATTCAGAGTTCTAATAGCGCGACCACTATCGAACACCCACTAAATTCCACTTATTTTTATCAAAAATGCAAGTGTTTCTAGCTTGCACTTAAAAAAATTCAAGCTATAGGGAAAATGACAACGACTCGTTAATAAATAAACAAATTAAGTATCACGAGACGTAATTAAATCGTGAAGCTGAACGCATGACGTACACCTTTCCCTAGAACTTTAAGTACTGACAGAGGTATTGATTGGGTCGACCGGTCAACTGCGACAAATCTGCTATATCCCCTTCCACGTCTCTTAGCGATGTGCACAGTTTCTCGGTTTATTTCATACGTTTGGCAACGTGTTTACTCTCCTCTCTTTGTTCAGTACATTATAAACGCATTGTACTCTTCTTACATACGGAAATCTCGACCCAAGACTAACCTTTGCCAGCCCTTAGTATGTTTTCGTTGGATAAACTCTTGATATATATAGATATTCAAATCATGGTCTTTTTTCTTCGGAAGGTTTAAATATATTTGTTACTGTATGTGGTTTAATAGGAGACGAAATATATTATTCTCAATACGTTCATTTTTTATCGTTTCAGAGTATGCTATGTAGAGAAAGTTGTGCTAGAAGTATCCCTACAGTCACATCAATGGTTTTAGCGGAAATTCCAAATGAAATTAATATAAAATGGTATCACACTTTTAAAGATTTAGCTGGCGACCCTTGTTATATTGTAAGAAAAGCTGTTGCTGCTACTTTGGACGAAACTATAAGGGTTTTAGGTAAATAATACAATTTTATATTATTTTATGTTCGTTAAAACACATTTAACTGTAAAGAAGGTCGCATATTAATGTATATATTAGTAAGAAGATATTTATTATACTTGATACATACAGGGTGGAGAATCCAAGGCAAACGGTATTTTATATCGAAATGAAACTCTATACTCTATATCTGAAATTTATATACTCTATATCTCGAAGAGAAATCGAAGAAGATATCAAGTGTGTTATATTTTTGGAAAGGTAATTTTAAATTCTTTTCAATAAATTAAAAATATACAGGGTGTCCCATATAAAAAATCAAATTTTCTGTTGATAATTCTTAAATTATTAATTTTAAAAAAAGTATACTTAAACCATTAAATTCTACGTAAAAAGGTGCTTTGGAAATGTTTTCATAAAAATTTCCATAGCAAAAAGTTACAGCGATTTGTTAAAAATGCATATTTTTGAAAAACACCACGTAACTCCGAAACAGTAACAGATATCGATATGCGGGTTTCACCATCATGTTTTTGACAAAAATTGAGCTCCAGACACCGATATTAGTTTTTGTCTTCTCATATAGAAAGGGGTGTTTCCATTTAAAAGCGTCGAATTTCACCCATCCTGTACAGGGTAAATTACATGAATATATACAAGGTAATCCAAATTTCTACAAAATGTGAAATGTAATTGTATAATATAATTAACTGTATAGCCTGATATTTATTTAAAATAACCATTGTATGTTAAACCAAATTAAAATTTGACCCAAAAAGTTGGTGCGAAACAAAATTAATATTGAACATTGATCACTTTTAAAAGCAAGTTACTCCTTTATTTTAAATGGAACACCCAGTATATTGTTTCGATATTCAATGGACAGTTATGCGGTTATTTTAGTTTGTTAGTTTTATTTTTATTGTTCTTCTAGAATCCGAAAAGCAATTAATATACAGGGTGTTTCAAAACAAATGCGAAAAACTTTAGGGGGTGATTCCTTGTTCAAAATAAAGGGTAGTTTGCTTTATAAACGTTGGGTTTTAATTAAAAAATAAAATGTAAAGTATTACATGTCAGGACAAAAAACATTTTTAGATTAAGAATCTAGTGATAATAACGATAATAATAATCATCTAGATAATAACGTGTTGCAGTAGAGTAATGTCAAATAAAATAATATTAGGAACATCCTAAAAAGTAACAGCGGCCGACTAGATTTTTTCCTAAAAAAATTACAGCAGCCCGCTAGATTCTTTATCAGAAAATGTTTTTTGTCCTGACATGTAATGCTTTACATTTTATTTTTTAATTTCAAATCGGTGAGTTTTATCAAAAAAATACAAGAGATAAAAAAGTTTCTAAACAAACTAAACTATCCAAATTAATTTTTTTGCATGTGTTTGATAAGATTTTTCTTTAAATTTCGTTAACAAGAATGATAGGGGTAGTTTATTTCAACCTCTGCCACTCATTTTAAAAAAGTGAAAAAATTACCAGAAAGTGTGTTTTCATAACAGTAATGCTTCCATAAACTTTTATTAGTCTATCTCTTTTCGTTTTCAAGATAAAAAATAAAAACATTATTTTTCCGCCATTTTTGTACCGCAATATCTCCCTAATGGTTGACTTTTGACCCAACGTTTATGAAGCAAACTACCCTTTATTTTGAACAAGGAATCACCCCCTGAAGTTTTTCGCATTTGTTTTGAAACACCCTGTATAGAGTGTTCTATTACAAAAAATACAACTTTGTTGTGTAACTTTTTGCGGATATCCTGTAGAACTCTCTATATTTTGAAAAAATGCTCTAAATTAACCTACACAAAATTTAATTTCAAGACAAACTGCCTTTCTCCTTGGAGCCTCCGCGTCGTATGAGAGGCTCCACCCTGTATAATCATGTCCACGCCATTGCTCTTATGGTAAATATTTTTTTTCTTTATATATTTAGCAAAAAACACGCCGTACTTGAAAAATTTTCCTCGTTTTTCGGCGGTATCATGTTCGTCTTCTTCTTCTGGTGCCGTCCGCTTCAGTAGCGTGTTGGCGTTCATAAATATGTTCACTTGGCGCGATCTTCTCTGGGTACGATATAAAGTGTGCCCTCCTTAGCTCTTCTCAATGTTACGCCATTTACGGATATTGCGAAGCCATGAATGCTGTTTCCGGCCTGATCCTCTTCTTCCTTTGATCTTTTCCATAAGTATTGTTTTTAGGAGGGTGTACCTAGGACCTCGCAGTATGTACACACACCGGAAAAATCTAGGGATATTATTTTATTAAAGTTAAAAATAAATGTTTTGAATAAACAACCACATATTTGTAGGCCGATTCTTTCTACTTCGATTGAAACGAAGTAGTCACACTAGCTATTTCTAAATTTGAGATATTTGCAGAAGTGTTTGTGCATTTTTTGTCAAATGTATAAAAAGCACTAGCATCAATTGTTCGAATTTAACCTGTACTGGCAATGTTTTTATGATAATTGGCTAGAATTCATTCAAATAACTCTGTTTAGTATTAAACGACATTATGGAGCGTATATATCTTAACAGAGATGAAATGCTAAGGGCTATGGGTATGCTCGAAGCTGGAATGCGTCAAATCGACGTAGCTAGAGCATTAAATACAACGCATTAAATACAGTGTAATATCGCGATTAAGTGCACGCTACCGTGAAAGTGGTGATGTTGCTGAAAGGCACACAGGGCGACATCGCATTACTATCCCTCAGCAAGATCATTTTTTACAATTAAATGCTCGACGCCGACAGACTCTTACAGAACCAGAGCTTAGTTTAATTCTCCAGGAAACACATAATGTATCCGTTAGTCCTGACACTGTTCGCAATAGATTAAGACAGGTCAACTTAAGAAGCAGACGGCTCTGGAGAGCTCAACCCTTAACGAGAGGAAATCGAGAGGTACGATATTTGTGGGCTCAAGATCATGTTCAGTGGTCGAATGAACAATGGGCCAATGTTCTCTTCACGGATGAGTCACGCTTTGGAATTCATCCGGATTCGAGAAGGCTTAGGGTATGGAGAGAACCGGGAAATCTTATTCGGTTGTATCATGTTCAGGAAGTGCACCCTTATCAAGGTGGAACAGTTATGGTCTGGGGAGGAGTCCAGTTAGGCCGAAAAACCGATCTCGTTTTTCTTTAAAGGTTTCTAACAGGAATCGCATATCGTGATTCAATTCTTGAGCCTGTCGTGTTACCATATGCCAATGATTTTGGGAGAAACTTCATTCTCATGCATGACAATGCACGGCCTCATACAGCCAGAGTGCCGGCACAATATTCTGACCTCAACCCCATCGAGCACGTATGGGACGCGGTCCAAAGAAGAATTTTGAGAATGGGTATGCCTCGTGAAACTCGTAAGGATCTGGTTCGGGCCGTGAATGCAGCGTGGCAGGCTGTACCTCAAGAAGAGATCGACAACCTGATCAGGAGCATGGAGAGACGATGTAGGGCTGTAATGAACAGTAGAGGAGGCCATACCCTTTATTAAGTAAAAATGGTTTTATCTTTTTTTTTAATTCACAGTTTAGAATTAAAAAAAATGTGTGTATTTTTTTGAGTTCAATAAAAATCAAGGTAAATTTGAAAAATTCGGTAAATTTCGCATTTTTATTTCCAATACGTCCTGTAAACTATTTGTTTATTTTAATTTTATTATATCAGAAATGCAAATAATAAAATTACTGACGATGGCTGGATAAAATTGTAATATCCCTAGACTTTTCTGGTGTGTGTATGACCCAAAAATGACGTCTTCCTTTGTTTCACTATTTCTAAGAGCTGGCCTACAGTGGGGTATTTGACACAGATAGTTGATCGATATTTTTTTATGTAGACCATATATAAATTATTGCTATTTTCAATTAAAGAGGAAATAATATGAACAAAATAGAGGATAATTCGTCGATTCTAAAAAAAGAAAGAAAAATCACTGTTCCAGTGTTTCCACGGTCAATGCCACTAATGCCAGTAGTAATATCGCAACTAATACTACTAATGCTACGACTGATCCGCGAGCAATGCCCATACCACTAAAGTCGCTACTAATGCCAAATTGTGCTATACTGCTAATAGCACTAATGCGATCGCTTTGTACACAACAATGCCATCGCGGTTTACACCTCGCATTAGTATATCACTGATTGGCATATTAGAGGAAACCAAGAATGTTTTTCTCATTTTATCAGCAAAGTCGCAAAAAGTCGCAGTATTTTATTTTACTGTATGAAAGCCTAATGTTTACTAAGTAAAACGTATATACACAATATGCCGAATTCTTCGAAATGCGCAACTAAATCTCAAAGTAATAATAAAAATGTCACAAATTTAATCAAATTTTCTAAACGCCTAACTTTTAGTTGCAAAAAAAAATCCTTAGTATAGAGAATATCAAAATAAATAATACGTTTTTGTAGAATACATACCTGCAGCTTGCTGAGCCATTTTCAATCAAAACAATAATATAAACGTAAAAAGAGCACAAGAACAACAACAATTTATAATTTTAAACATTAAATTTAGCCATTTACCTCTTATCTGTGAGAAGTAACAACTTTGACGCATAGATAAATGCAACAAGTTTAATTCGCGAAATTATTTTCGGTCGCGACCGTTATACGCGATCTGGCGCTGCTATAGCGGTCGCTAAGAACAACGGCAAACAAAAACAGAAATAATTTTCTCTTGTCGAAGTCAGAATCTTCAAAAATCATAATAATCTTTCAAATTTTAAACCGCTCTCATTAAAGAAATTCCGAAAAGTGTTTATAGCATCCATTTTCAAAGTAATTATTGCTATCTTGTGAGTTTAATGCAAGTTTTATTTACTCCATCCGGTAATAATTGTGAAAAAGTGGCATTAAAAACTTAAAAAGCTGTGCTGTGAACTGCAAAAACCATCGTGGATCGTGGCATAACGTCGGTTTCCAATGTTTCATAGGTATTTCATACATGCGTCCTTATATAAAATAAAGTTTCTTGTATGCAACACACTGTATTTTATTTATAAAATTAAACGAAAATAATAATAAATTTGAATAAACAATATTTGGCGATATAATTCCGGAAAAAGCCGAACCGCTCCGAAATTTTCAAAAGTTTTGAGTCGCGACCGTTGCAAGAATAGCGCCAAATAGTGTTTACATTGTCCTTATGGCCACTTTCCAATCTAAACTTGTTTCATTTATCTATGCTTTGACGTTTCGTTGAAACAAATGAATGCAACTAAACACACCCATAGCAACGCCACTCATGGCAGACATGATTTAATTTATCATTTATCTTTTTTTGGGAAATCTTAAACACATTTGCTTTTTCGAATTTCGATCACCTTTTTCATGCTAATACCTCACCGTGTGCCGGTGCGTATTTGCTCTTTCTAAAAGTTGTTCATTTTATATGTGGTCAACCCAGGGAATTAGGTTATATTCTTATTATCCACATTTCTCAATCCTATTATCCTCACTACAATCCTCAATCCATGTTAGTAAATAAGTAAAACCGTTTAACGGCGGTCTTTCTTTCGTCAATTGGCTATACCGCCGGTAGTTTAGCCAGTTTGTTTTTAAAAAGTTGTTACGCGTGTAGTTTTTCTGTAATATTGATAAAACTTGATTAATATTGATACTTTAATTCTACTATTGTCACTTTAGGATCAGATAGTAAACTAATCGTATCTGAATTTGCAAAATTATTGCGAGATGATGACGAAGAAGTATTGCAGGAGATGGTTCCAAAAATATCAACGAATTTAGAAGTTTTTTCGACTACGGGAGTTTTGTCGCGAGGTGAAATTTAAACCGAATCTTAAAAACCGAATTAAAACTGAAATTTTATTACAGACTTAGCATTGCAAGCAACACTGGATATAGGCCGAGCTTTGCTGAAATGTGCGACTCAAGTATTTAAAACATTCAACTGGAGAATGAAAGAGTCGATTTTGGTTCAGTTTGAAGTGTTGCCGATGGTTATGCCGTCAGATTTTATACATCAGCATTTTACACAATTTATAATAAATGCATCTTTAAATGGGGTAAGTAATTGCTATAGTCTGTGAACCGAATAACTTTGAATTTGACATGTCCCGCGGGCTTTTCTAGTGTTAATTTTATTAGGTTAGCAACTTGCGGCCATGCTAACGCAATGCCGTCACTAATAGAACAGCCGCGAAGCGATATTTATGCCGTCACGCTAGTTAGATACTACGGATTAATAAATTTGTTGTAGAATACATGGAAAACATAATTATTCCACGTATTTTTGGTTTGTATTTTAACAATGATATAGTTTACATGAAATGTACATAAGTAATATACAGTTAATAAATACAATATATTGTATAAACGTATGTAATTTTTTAGATTATATTCGACACTATTTTATTCATATGACACAACACTGAAGAAGGCTATAATGTGTTAGCCGAAACGTTTTTTTAAACCAAATAAAAATAATGAAACTTAATCAGAAAATTTTAGAATAATTTTACATATAAAATGACAGCGACCTTTATTTCATAGCCATCGCTGACGCCTTTTTTTCTATGGTATTGTATTATTTGCAAATATAATTTTTCGAACATTGATATTTGCAAAATATACATATAAATTTTGTGAATGCAAATAATAATACATCACTATTAGTAGATATTGAATGTTTTTTGTTAAATGAGATCGATTTTCAAACCCCAAAATTTAAAATATATTTTACATTTTACCCATTATCTTATGTACCTATTCATTATTTGTATTTTGTAAAACATTTGCTGTATTTGTATGGTTCATAGTTTATTTGTCAAAGTATTTATTACTATAATTAGGTATATATGTAGTATTTATTAACTGTATATTACGTATATTTCATGTAAAACTATATCATTGTTAAAATACAAACCAAAAATAAGAGGAATAATTATATTTTCTATGTATTCTACAACATATTTGTTAATCCGTAGTATCTAACTAGTGTGGCGTCATCAATCTCGCTCCTAGGCTGTTCTATTAGAGACGGCATTGGTCTGATATTTAGAAATGTCAAAAGCTGATAACATTTTACTTTTGACAATTATGACATTTCGTGTTGATTTTTGCAAGAAGAGGAAGAACTGTCACTTGTTTTATTATTTTCCTTTTCTATTTCACGAAAGTAAAAAGAGTTACCTATCTGATTCGTTCAGGCACTCAATTTAAAGAATATCAGTAACTTTTTTGACAGAGGGATTTTATATTTGCCAATGTTGGTAAAAAATAACGGTCAAAATTCAAAGTTATTCATTTTATAGACTATACTGAAACAATGGAGCGTCCGGATTGCACAACGACCTTAGCGCATGGCCGCGGGCACCCAGTAGGCAAGCGAGACATGGACGCTTTGCTGCGCGCCGATTTTACAAAATAAATAATTTTAAAACTGCCGTCATTTCGTTAATAAATATCGTATCGTGCTGATTTTTGCATAGAAATACTCATGAGTCTTTAGCGCTTCCGACAAGCCTAAATAACTGGATTATTTTTTATATTTCCGATTTGTTTACATTGCCCGAGCATATTATAACTTTGAGATAAAAATCTCTGTTATAAATTTTAAAACTGACAAATATGAATACTATCATATAAGTTATACATTTAGTTACAATATATTCAAAATTTAGGTCTATCGGTTTGTGCTAGCAGTAATAACGAGTATAAATAAAAAAAATGGTCGGTACAACGCTCGCCGTTTTTAGCGCACGTTCAGCTTTGGGTTTAGTTTTAGCGCTATTTTTAAAGAAAATAAATTCTGAACTGTGATCAAATAACAAGAACATTATCATTGTCAATATCTCCTGGTTATAATGTAGTTCTTTTTTCAAAATATTGCATTGTTTTAGCTTAAAAAAAACCTGAATTATGCGGCTTTTTTTGAGAGAGCTACCGGAGCTGCGTAAATAAAGTGATGGCTATGTACGTCAATCATAGCCACAATAGACTGTAATTTTACCTCGTCACGAGATTTTTTGGAAATATTGCACTTCCATTTATCCGGATTTCTACTAACTTTTGACCTTTCTTTTCGGTCGCATTTCCCTCTATTTAATAATAAATAATTTAAAAAAAAACGCACAAATACTACTGGTAGTAAACAAGCTGTGGCAAAAATTTTCTATACTCCGTGTAAACAAAAGACTATCGCAAATACTGTCTTTCGATTAACGTACATAGCCATCTCTTTATTAACGCAGCGCCGGTAGCTCTCGCAAAAAAGCCGCATAATTCAAGTTCTTTTTAAGCTAAAACAATGCAATATTTTGAAAAAAGAACTACATTATAACCAGGAGATATCGGCAATGATAATGTTCTTGTCATTTGATCAAAGTTCAGAATTTATTTTCTATAAAAATAGCGCTAAAACTAAAATCAAAGCTGAACGTGCACTAAAAACGGCGAGCGTTGTACTGAACATTTTTTTATTTATACTCGTTATTACTGCTAGCATAAACCGATTGACCGAAATTTTGAATATGTTGTAACTAAATGTATAACTAATTAAATGATAGTATTCATATTTGTCAGTTTTAAAATTTATAACAGATTTTTATCTCAAAGTTATAATATGCTCGGGCAATGTAAACAAATCGAAAATATAAAAAATAATCCAGTTATTTAGGCTTGTCGGAAGCGTTAAAGACTCATGAATATTTCTATGCAAAAATCAACACGATACGATAATTATTAACGAAATGACGGCAGGTTTAAAATTATTTATTTTGTTAAATCGGCGCGCAACAACGCATGGCTGTCTCGCTTGCCTACTGGGCCAGTGCCTTCTATTAAAAGATCAGCCGACGGGCGGACTTTTGTTTACTTCATCAGCTGTACATACTTAGATATTGGGTTAGATTCCGTTTCATATTTTGTCGGTTGATTTTTGGTTTTAACTCTTTGATTTTTGGTATTATTTATTATTGTAGTGCAAAAAACTAATTATTTTGGTGTTGAAGTGACATAAACTACTACCAGATATATGGTCACTCTCGGTTTCGCATAAAAAAATAGAAATTTTAAAAATTACACGTTGTGTAAGTGATTTAACCTAAAAGTGCCCATACATTTTTTACTTATCGTGATTTTTGTGTGTGTTTTTTAAGACTCTAACAATTCATCAATAAAGCTTAAGTGGAGTGTGTTTTTGGTGCTATGCCTCATCTTTGTTGTGTTCCTGGTGGAAAGGATAGTTACTAAGGATAGTTATTATACTAGGCAGCCTAAAGTGTCCGGAAGAGCAAGAAAAGTGGGTACGAGTTATAAATCAAGAGAATTTTATTGAAAATATCTTTAATAAATTTAAAAATAATATTCTCCCATGATGGTATTAATGAAAACTGGACAATTATGTTATTTTATTCATATTGTGGAATCTCCACTCCAAGTGTTGCTGGTTCAGCTTCGATAGATTCAAACACGTAAGTAGGTATTATGATCTAGGGAAAAATAAAAAATATGTGTATTAGAGATCATGAAAAGATTATTATTTTGAGTTCAAATTTTAAAAAAGATTTTTGTAAAGACAAGACTGATACAGTTTAAAAAGAAGAATGTGTTTTTGTTTGATAATATATAATGTATGTTAAGCATAACATATATTTGTTCAGTAATTTTTAATGAATAGTATTGATTATTTATAATACCAAATTAATATCAAATATTTAAGTGATGGCTGAATACAATATGAATAAAATAACAATAAAATTGGTATATTTGCATAATACAAAATTAAGTTTTAAGAATAAAGGTGTTACTAAAAATACTAAGAAATTCATATTTCTTCGTTTTAATTGGTCTAATGTTATTTACATTTTACGTAAGAATTATACCGTATCATCGAAAAAAATCGGCGTCTAGTTGGCTTGGAAATGAACATCGATGACATTCCCTAAATAACTGTACACATAAAATAATTAACTAGAATTTTACAGTCTTGGAAAATTTGATATTCTTGAACCTTGATTCTAAATATTCTAAATTTTTTGATTTTCTTGGAATTTAGGTTCGGGAAAAACGCTGATTGATTTTTCATTTGGTTTTACATTATTTTTATTTGGTTTAAAAAAAACGGTTCGGCTAACATTATAGCCTCCATCAGTGTTGTGTCATATGAAAAAAATTAGTGTCGAATATAATCCAAAAAATTGCATATAAAATATTCACACCACGCACATAATGTTTACTGCGTACTCCATAGTCAATGTAGATAATTTTAGTGTTAAGAATAATAATTTAAAAAAATATGTGGTCATCTTTTGATAAGTTTATATTAGTTTATTAATTGCAGTAAACATTATGAGGTGTGAATTATATTGTATATGTAATTTTTGGATTATATTCGACACTATTTTTCTATGACACAACACTGTGAAGGCTATAGTTAGCCGAAACGTTTTTTTTAAACCAAATAAAAATAATGAAAAACCCAAATGAAAACTTAATCAGCGTTTTTCCCGAACCTAAAAATCCCAAGAAAATCAAAATTTTAGAATAATTTAACATATAAAATGCCAGCGATCTTCATTTCATAGCCATCGCTGACGCCTTTTTTAGATAATATTGTATTATTTGTAAATATAATTTTTCGAACATTGATACTTGCAAAATATACATATAAATTTTGTGAATGCAAATAATAATACATCACTATTAGTAGATATTAAACGTTTTTTGTTAAATTAGATCGATTTTCAAACCCCAAAATTTAAAATATATTTACATTTTACCCATTATCTTATGTACCTATACATTATTTGTACATTGTAAAACATTTGCTGCATTTGTATGGTTCATAGTTTATTTGCCAAAGTATTTATTACTATAAATAGGTATATATGTTGTAGTTATTAACTGTATATTATGTATATTTCATTTAAACTATATCATTTTTAAAATACAAACCAAAAATCTGAGGAATAATTATGTTTTCCATGTATTCTACAACATATTTATTAATCCTTTATATCTAACTAGCGTGACGTCATAAATCTCGCCCGTAGGCTGATCTTTTAATAGAAGGCACTGACTGGGCTGCCCGCGGCCACGCGCTAAGGTCGTTGTGCAATCCGGACGCTCATTTACTTTACCTATGAACTGTTTTAATTCACTAGAAAGCCAAACCTGTTAGATCGCAGGCAACAAGAACACTTCTAATATTTTTGCGTTATAATGCAAAGGACAATCACAGAAAATGGATATTGGAAAGTATCAGTAATAGATTATGCAACGCAAATTGTTGTTATACCAGGCAAATTTTTATAAACCTTTGCATCCATGCTATAAGCATATTTAGCAAGAAATTTTTTAAAGAGCACTTTTATCTACCTCTTTTATCATTGACAGGTAAGTTGTAATTTACTATTAATACTTTAAAAATCATTAAACATAGGTACGATACAAGGATACTATATAGAGATGAGGATAGTTCGATTCCTTTCTTCCTGCACTGTCAGTTTTTTTTACGTCATCTACTGACCGAGTTGAAGTTGGCGCTAAAGATTTTAGTCAGTGACAGTTATTTTTGCATTTGACGGACGAGCGCACAGTGCGTTGGAAGATAAATTTAGCGGGACAAAAGCGTTTGGTTAGAAATAAGCCAAAAAATGTGTACTGATAAGAATAAATAGTAGACATTCCAATTGATACAAAAATGCATGAATATTCTTGGTATTTCGATACATTTTTATCAACCAAATTTGGTCGTTTTCTGCTCAGCAAGGCAGAGATCATACGAAAACAAAATATTTACAAGTGCTTATACATTTTATTAGAAAGTCAAATTATGTTGAAGATTGCCAAAGGTATGTACTTTTCTACTGTACGTTTATTATATGTTAAAATCCTTCGTGCCTTTGTTCTGCAGATATCAAACTTTCACTTTTTTTTCAAATATCGATATATTGAATGATGTAGATCTTTTGAGTTACCAATAGTTACCAACACAGGTAGTCACAGTCACAGAGAGTTCAAGCTTAAGAGGTGAATGCCCAAAAAGATTCATTTCAATCGGATAGTATAAAAACAAAACAACTCCATCAAAAGGCACTGAGTTTAAAAAATTGTCTAAGATACTTACTATATATGAATTTACAATTACCGAGTGTTAAAATTAAAATTAAAATATCTATCTTATTTATTATTTTCAAAATAAAATATATATTTTTTTTAAAATAAATTATAGAGGGTGTCACAAGATTACAAATTAATTAAAAAAATAACTGCTAAAGAGTTTTTTGATATCATAATTTTATGTATTTGGCAATAGTTTACAATACGGTTTTTGTGTGTCATGTACGAATAATATCATAGTTTTATTATCTTGTATTTATTTATTAATAAATTAAGTTGTTAATAAATAAATAAATTTAACCATATAGTTGCTATATATTAGACCATTTGCTACGTTCTTAGATTTTAACTCCCAAACGTTGGTCTTGAGATTTTGTCCCGCTAGAATAACCATCCGCCGCACTGTGGAGCGCTGGTCAGCGCGTGACGTAGCATTCCACGGCGACTACGACAGCGGCGATTTGACGCGATCGAACAGTCCTTTAGAATATATACAGTCCTTGGGTTTCCATAACAATGTATAATTTGTACTTTCTAAACCCTTTGAATAAGAAGACTAAGGGAGGAGCATAATGCTATCCATGTATTCATGCATGGTGGGCGGAAAAAGGACTCTAGGGTGGGGATCCTTGACAGTTCTGTTTGACGATTCATTTGACACATTTGAATTTGATTTGAAATTTTGTGGATTTGTCAGTCTTTACGGAGCTTATTTTATGTTATTTATTATTTATTCTACTACTGATAGTTGTATAAAGGTAGTAAATCTAGATGGAAATTGTGGCAGAACTTAAATAAACAGTGACAATGTCGCGATTTATCGAAAAAGACTCTAAAATAGTTGGTTGTGTAGCGTGCGGTAGATGTCGGTAAAAATCGAGTGAAATAATGGAACAACTTTTCGCTAGTAAGTGACTATATAATATACATACATGTAGTAAACCGATCATTTATGAAATTTACCTAAGTTAACTAATTATATATTTTTTCTTGCATTTTTGCTTTTATTTACTACTTGTCAAAGATTAGATGTCAAAGAATTTAGATACGTCAATTTGACTTACCTGCTTCAGTAGCGTATCGGATGTTTATGGTTATAAATAATTATTACAACTTATCTATTTTTATTAGAATTTTATATTTTTATAACAATTTTAATAACTACCAACATTTATTCACAACGTAAAATAAAAAAAAAATATTGAGTCTACCCCACGCCTACCCTACATCATAGTTTTACATTTTTTAAATAAAATTAGAACGGCACTGATAAACTGGAATTTAAGTCGGCCATATTTGAGGCCCATCGCGGTAGACCTAAGATTTTTGATATGCTCCTTCCTTAATCTTCTTATTCAAAGTCTAAACCGGATAAAATTGTAATTATTTTGGAAATACGTGCCAATTTTAATGCGCATGCGTAAAGTCAGGTCCTCGAGAAAGACAAACCTATTGAACGTTTCATAAGTGATGGCATGTCGTGATGTTGGGGACATATTTTTTAATGCTAAACTTATGGCGTTAATCCACCATCGATAATGAAACTAAAAATGCATTTGGTATCGCTTATAGATCGTTAATTTATCTTTTCATAGGTCTTTAATTATGCAGATAAATAATAATATACAATATTAAATTGTGATAAAAAATAATTAGGCAAACAGGTCAACACATAATCAAGGCCCGCTTCGATATAAAGATAAAACACCTAATATTTCTCTCAGTTTTAGAAATAGAAACCCATAACTTATGTTGTCGCAAAGGGTTAAACATTTTTAAACAAAAACACAGCGAAAAGCATTTTCTTAAGTTCATAACCAACTATAATTTCTATTTGAAATAAAATACATATTTTTTATTCCTGGCAAAGAGAGCAAGCATAGAAAAACAAACTGACTACGGCACTGGATTGTGCTTAAAAAAGTGCCTTAAGAACGTTTTCACTGAATTTTATTACTTCAGCGAAATAAAAAAGTTATGGGCAATTTAGACCCCGTATCTCAGTAAGTAGTCTCTGTTAAAACAAAGACCCTGTACAATTCAAAAATCAACAAATTCAGGGATTTATTTAAGAAAACTGGTAGTCATTTCTGGTTTAACCCTTTGAATAAGAAGACTAAGGAAGGAGCATATCAAAAATCTTAGGTCCACCGCCATGGGACTCGAATATGGCCGACTTAAATTCTGGTTTATCAGTGCCGTTCTAATTTTATTTTAAAAATGTTAAACTAGACTCAATAATTTTTTTTTTTGTTATTTTACGTTGTGAATAAATGTTGGTAGTTATTAAAACTGTTATAAAAACATATTATTATAATAAAAATAGATAAGTTTTAATAATTATTTATTAACACAAACATCCGATACGTTACTGAAGCAGGTAAGTCAAATTGACGTATCTAAATTCTTTGACATCTAATCTTTGACAAGTAGTAAATAAAAGCAAAAATGCAAGAAAAAATATATAATTAGTTAATTTGAGTGAATTTCATAAATGATCGGTTTACTACACGTATGTATATTATATAGTCACTTACCAGAGCGAAAAGTTGTTCCATTATTTCACTCGATTTTTGCCGAGATCTACCGCACGCTACACAACCAACTATTTTAGAGTCTTTTTCGATAAATCGCGATAGTGTCACTGTTAATTTAAGTTCTGCCACAATTTCCATCTAGATTTACTACCTTTATACAACTATCAGTAGTAGAATAAATAATAAATAACATAAAATAAGCTCCGTAAAGACTGACAAATCCACAAAATTTCAAATCAAATTCAAATGTGTCAAATGAATCGTCAAACAGAACTGTTAAGGATCCCCACCCTAGAGTCCTTTTTCCGCCCACCATGCATGAATACATGGATAGTATTATGCTCCTTCCTTAGTCTTCTTATTCAAAGGTTTAACCGGTTTAATCCACAAAACACATACACAAGAAGAAGTGCGAGCGCCTTGCTAAATATTGGAAAGTGAAATTGACGTTTAAATTTGACCCTGTTGACAAGTTTACTGCTACTAGCGCCCCCAATTTCGCTTGTAGGAACTACGGACTAAATTGGCACGCATGGCGGGAAGTTTAAAAAGATGAAAAAATTTATTTCTTCATTTATTTTTAATTATGACATACACAAAACCACAAAAAATACACCATTTTTTAAAAATATGTTTAATATTATCAATATCAAATATACAACAGAAATTAAAAAAACAAAAATTAATAAAATTAAAAGAATAATGTTACAAGTGGATCAAGAGACAAAATTAATTATAACAAAACTGAAAAAAATGGCGTCATAGATAGCTTAGAAATAAAAGATATGTCTTCGATCATCATTTTTAAGCCAACTGGACGATTATTTCAAACATACAAGCTGAGTTCGTTCATAGTGCTCTGAGAAATCTAGATAAACAGAGAATAATAAATTAAAAGTATTCCAGGGGAAAAGAGAGGAAAAACCTGTATCGTCTCTGATATCTGTCAGGGTATTGTTGAAAGTGTCATCTTTTTGCTCGAAGTTTTCAGGTCGATCAAAAAGATGACATTTACAACAATACTTTGCTGTAACTTTCACAAATATCAGAGAGAGTACATACAGGTATTGCCTCTCTTTTCCTCTGGGATGCTTTATATCTGTTGTTCTTTGTTTATCTATATTTCTCAGAGCATAATGCCGAACACGACTACAGTATATAATAATTTCAATATCCGAAGTGGAAAGAAAAAAGATCACCTTTCTGTTTTGTACTATGGTCCCTTTCTTCCGATGGCTCATCTCGTTGATATTTAGGAAGGATAAATAGGAAGGAAAATATAAAATTCAATTTGATTTGATGATCCTTTTCTGTCACCTAAAATCAGGAGAACGACAATGAGCATGTTAAGATGAAAAAAAAATTATCAACACTTACCTACACGTTAGTCCGAGGAGTTTTATTAAAAACCTATATATTTGCCTAAATAATTTATGTATTAAATTTGCAAAGCAAAATGCAGCGTGTAAACAAAAGAAATAAAATGGCGACAAGTCAACGTCAACGACCCGACAAGGAGAAAAGTGGTGTTCGAATAACAAATTATGGGTCACCAAAAATTGTTTTTGTCTCCTTTCAACGCACACTTTAGAAAGAAAAAGAGATGAACTGGAATACTGACAGAACGTCAAGGTTTTATCTGTCACTCTTGTCAATAATTTATCGGTAAGGAAGATTCCTAGAAAATCGCTTGTAGTCAAGTTTTCAACCATTGCCAGTTCTCCCATAAGAAGTGTCATCCACCTGAGTTTAATCTGTCAGGAAGTGGAAAATAATATTTTCCATTTTAAAACATTTTCAAAATATTTTATAAAGTAAACACATTTGCATTTGTATTAAAATTAGATCCAAGAAAACTTTTAATAAAACAGTTGCGTGAAAAAAAAAACTTTCAAATCTGCATTTGAAAGAGTTTCTTAAGATATAACTTTAAATATTAATTTTATTTTACAGATGACCCTGTCTCTGTAGTACGACTTTCTGTAATCAAACTGTGCCCGATTTTAAAACAAATGCTAAGTCTTCCCGACGATAGAGCCCTTCAACTAAAGCTTGAGAATATTTTGTCCAAAATGGAAATGATTGAATCGGACATAGATGTAATCAGAGCATTACGTTGCAAGCTAAAAGATATGAGAAGCCTTCCATTAAATAAAACTGATGCATTAATAGAAGAGAAACGCAGACTTGATGAGGAGGAAAAAATTTCAAAGGGAAAAATTCCAACAAAACTGCCAACACCATTGAAACGTAATTATGACATGTTTGTTTTGTGTGCATATTATATCAACACAATGTCGTAATTTTTAGCTACAAAGCCTGACCCAATTTTGACAAATATAGATATGTCCAAGCCAACAGCAGCAAAAAGTCTCAAAAAAACGGTTCCTAGCACTATTAGGTATGTACTGTTGATAATGTTTTAATCGTTGATTTATTTTTTTTTATATTATGTATCAAAATATTTAGCGGGTGGTTTGGTTTGTATTATGAAATATTTACTTTAGCATCTAAAATGTTTCCCTAAACATTCTACAATTACCTAATATGTATTCATTGTTAAAGTACCCCCGCGATTCACACGCCTCTGGTTAAAGTTAACATTGTCCAACAGTTTACACGAAATAATCGAACATACTAACAGTAATTTATGTCCTAAGATTGGTTGAGATAGCTGAAATAGTTTGGAAGCTATAAGATGAAAAGTGGGTAGTTTTAACGCTATCTACAAAAGCCCTAACTCCGTGAGCAAGGGTTTGTGGACGCATATTCGTATAAACATTTTTCTTATGTCCATGTATCCTATCTACACTACAAGTTCTCTTTCATTACACTCTGCATAGCTGGTTTCAGCTGATTTCTTAATTCTACCAACTATATAGTCTGTCCAACGAGAAGATCCTTGACAGTGATAGATGTGTCTGTCATTTTAATTTCAAAGTAGTTTATTTTATTTTATAAAGAAATAAGTTGGTACAACTGGAACGCATAGCAGGAAATATTTAAAATTTGATTGACAAGATGACAAGTGATTACTTCAAAATATTGTGAATAAAACTGAAAAAATGTAATCGAGTTATTTTATTTAATAAAAACGGTATGTGTTAATACAAAACAAACAAGAACAAGACACTACATACCAAAAAAATATAAAAAAGAACTATTATTTACTTTCAAGCTTTATGAAATTACCCGCATTTATGATTATATTTATCAATATTACTTATGTACAAATACAAATTTGTAATATTCCACAGGAATAAATAAAACAACATAGGTAAATAAAACAAACTATTTTATTAATAATAACTCCTACCAAATTTTATACCTAAAAGGTTGATTAATTAACTTTAATCTTAATTTTTTTTAAACCAGTACCTTTTGACATTATTTTTCTACAGTACTAAAATCCATTATTTACCTATCGTGTGATTTTGATATTTTACTATTTAGTTTGATCCTTCTACCATATACGAGATGCACTTATCTACGACGAAATGGTATACAAACTTTATCGATGGCAACTTCATTGGTGTATAAGACTTTCTGCCTGGGCAGCGAGTATTAACCATAAACTGTGCTCTGGGTCTACAGTTAATTTTCACTCGATTTTTCCTCCACTTAACTTCAAAAGACACAAAACACACGTAATAATTCGCATCAAATCTTCCAAAACGCAGGGTATTTAACAAAAGTTGACACAAAATTATAACCTATAATTTGGCAAGACTTTGACAAGCGTCAAAAATGACAAAAATCTAAAGGCGAGTTCATACGCATCGGCGTCCGTTTGTCGTTCATCGTTCCGTCAAACCAATAAAATTGAAATACGATCTGTCATTTTTTAAATAAACCAATAAAACTGGTTAAAAACAACAAGACACGACGCATGACGGATTTATATTTAAACCCATCCATAGATAACTTAAAAATTATTAGAAACTTTTTTTAGTAAAATAAATAGATTGGTATGGGATGTCATCTGCTTTTCTTCTGTCATCGTCTGTCGAAATCTTACCTGAGAAAAAAAACAGAGTATACCTAACTCTATACCGGGTGCGTCTCAAAAGTGGCTCACCCCTATAACTTTTTTATTTTTTCCGATAAAAAAACGAGATTTGGTACGTTTGTATATGACATAAATTAGTATTGATTGACCACAACTTTTGATTTTTAAATGACACACTCGGTATTTTTTTACTTTATTCGATTGAAAATGACACTCTGAATCGAATGACATATCATATGTCAACTTTTTACATATTCGCTGAAAAACAAATTGTATTTTAAATTTCAATCTAGAGTGCCATGACTGTCGTATTTTTAATCATATCTCAATTTTTTCAAATGGAACGAGGGTGGCTCATTAGCATGTTTTGAAAAAGCATTTTTTACGAATAATTTGATACCACACACTTGGTATTTCGAGCCAAATTGTCGTTATGAACCGCATGTTACAATTTCAAATAAACCATATGCGAAAATGTCAAAAGTTGACATATGATATGTCATTCGATTCAGAGTGTCATTTTCTATCAAATAAAGTAAAAAAAATACCGAGGGTGTCATTTAAAAATCAAGAGTTATAGTCATTTCCTGTGAAACCCGAAGTGACAGAAATCAATTGAATACGTCAATCAATCCCAATTTATGTCATATTCTAACATTCCAAATCTCATTGTTTTATCTGAAAAAATAAAAAAGTTATAGGGGTGAGCCACTTTTGAGACGCACCCGGTATAGGCACAGATTAGGTGTACTATATGTATACAGATAAAAATCTTATCCCTATTTCGTGGTACGAAAATTGTTTTTTATGACGATGTGCAAACGAGTAAAATTTCCTGTGCGCAAAAATAAACTCGCGTAAAATAACAAAAAACAGCGTAATAGAGAGATATCGCTAAACCGAATAGCGTGCATGGACGTTAATAAGGTCAGGTGTTATTTCCTTTACGTGAGGTGGTATTAACTCTCTTCATTTATAGTTATCGGATCGGAAAGAATTCTGTTCGCGTCGTGTCCGCTATTTAAACTTAACCTAACTTTGAATTTAAAACTTTGAAATTGTTTTGTTTACTAGGTATTTTAAAATTAAAGGGCTAAAGTGCTTATTTCCAGTGCTTTATTGTTCAACGTCTGCCAGTGGGTTTAGGGCAACAAGCAACAAATTCTCTTAGAAGGGCTAAGTCGTCTTCTGCTGTAAACCTAAGCCTCTTTATAGGTTCTTTAATATTGGAAGAGGTGGAATCTATATTTTGGGCCATATTTATTTAATTAAAGCTAATCCCAGCTACTTAAATATCAAATTACCTAATAAAACTAAAGTAATAATTCAAAACAATTCAAACATAACTTAAAATAAAAGATCTCGCCGCTCGCCGGCCGGCCCCGGTTGTCAAATGTACCCGCACATGCGCATTTAAGCAATTTTTAAACTTTATTTAGAAATAGCGTTTGGTGTAATTGATCCGCAAATTACGTCAGGCGGTAACGTTATTAGCGGGTGTTGCGGTAAAAATTGACTCGCGCATATCGTAACTATGATACGGTACGCGTAAATACTCCATGACGCTATTCGGTTTTCCGATATCTCTCTAATAACTGTGCCGGTCAGGCGCTGTGCACAATTTTAGAGGCCATAAGTGGGCGTGCTATGTGCGCAAACTATTAACCTAACTAGTGCCCGATTCCGAAAATTGGAACCACGAAAAACAATAAAGAAAAAACAAAGTTTATAATCTGTATAATCTGTGATATAGGTATAAACAGTGGGAGAATCAACAATATTTGAGGCCTTGACATTTGAGGCTTATTCGGTAAACATACCGGTGAATCCACTGGTAGAGAAAATGAAGCTGAATGCCAACGGTAACTGTTGTGACAGTCCTGACAGCCCACAATATTTTGTCTCCATTTTATTCAAACTCAAATAGTTATTTACCTTTTTTTTTAAATATTAATATACGATGATTGATATCGATGATTGACCCATGATAGAAGGAGATTATTGCTGGTATGGCGCTCGTGGCTTTTTCTTAGCTGATTAGTACGTTACCGATGAATATGCTAAACGTCCCCATTATTGGTTTCTCCTTGCAGCTTTCAGTATACCAGGGGAAATATTTTTTTTCCCGTGAGTCCTAAACGAATGTCCCGCAAAAAATCTAATGTTTAATGTAATTTAAAATTTCCCGTAAGAATTGTTTCTGTCATTTTACAAACCATACTTGATGGTAAATGTTTTTGATCGTATTGTCGATATAATTTATTTACTTGTAGAAGTGCCACCGTACCAACATTAGCATTAAAAGTTATAAAATACAGAATGCATTTTTCTATTTTTTTTTATACTATCTAAGCTGCTTTGTTACACGCTGTTAACCTGCTTTTTCCTATAAAACCTATAAAAATACTAATATAACGCTAATCTAGTTTCAATTTTTGTTGACACAAGCTTATTTTTGTTGCAGCGATATGCCTTTTCTTGGCCAACATTTTTATATCGATGCAGGTGTATCGTTTTCCAATTATTTGAATTCAAGTGCTGAGGATGCTAAAGTGAATCGCAATCTATATCTTACAAAGGATAGCACTTATAGAACGAAAAGCTACACAGATAAACGTTGTGTGAGCATAAATGTTAGCGAAATGGACAATATCAATGATAAAAGTGATTTCATAACATCGGTAGGCAATGTGAATGTAGATACACTAACGGATGTGGATTTGAAAAAGCTGGAAATAACAACAAACATAACTGATGACGTAAAAGCTAGTATTCAAAAAATTTCTAAAGAAAGTCAGTTGAATAAGAGATCAAAAAGATATTCTTATACATTTCTTAATGATACGAAGGAAGATACAGAGAAGAAAAGGAGAGAAAAATTATTAAAAAGGAGAAGCTTAAATATATCTATTGCAGGCGATAGTAAAATACCTGTAAGCTCAAAGACAGGAAATAAATTGCTCTATTCTGAAAAGTGCAAATCGTCCAGTGACCAGAACTTAAGCTTAAGTTCAATTATATCTCCAAAAAACAATGTATGCAAGGTTCCACGAAATGAAATGAAATTGGCGAATACAGAGGTCAGAAGAAATTTTGTTAAAACACCGGTATCAAATCCGGGAGATACATTGTCTCATGGTAATCAAAAGAAGTTTTCTATGTTCAAAGAGGAGTCGTCAATTGACGCAGTGTATGATGTAGAAACCATAAAGTTTCGACCAGGCGGAGAAAAAAATGATGGAAAAAGTACTTTCCAAGTTGTGAAGAGTAGCAAGAATCGAGAAAGGCGAAAATCGTCTTCCAATTTACCAGTATTAATAACCAGGTAGCTTTTATTAAATGCGTTTATTTTTTATGCTTTTTTTACTATATTTAATCTATTTTTCTCACTGCCATGATATATTTCGCTAAATAAGTAATGTAAAACACAAGCTATTGAAGTAATTTCTTTTCGTATGTATATAATTTCTTTCCCTGTGCTTTCCAAATCTAAATAAAAAATCTAAGGAAGGTCAAATACTATCTTTATTTTCAAAAAAGTGCAGTGACGCACAGTGCTAATCAAAGTACGGTAGATAACATTTGGCAAAATAATAAAAATAGCACAACTAATTAATTATGTATTCAATATAATTATTTTTTACTCTGAATTGGGGGAAAATCTCTCGTCTCCTTTGACTCGTGCTGGAGACCGCCTCCAGACCGAGCGCTTCCAAGAGGAGGCGAGAGGCACCGAGGCAAGACGAGATCCCCAGGTACACATTCGCCTTGTCTCGCTTCAGCGAGCGTGTACTTGGTACAAAACGTTCAGAGTACGAGGCGAGAGGACCCGAGAGCAGGCGAGAGCCCCAAGTACACACTCGCCTCGTCTCGGCCTCGGGTCGTCTCGGCGAGTGTGTACTTGCACCATTAGATGTTCATAAAACATTTAATCACTATTTGATTAAAAAAAGTATACCATTAATATTGCAAATTATATTTTGTCATCTGATAGTATGTCTATTTAATTTTTTGATTATGTAACGAGCGCTTTGTTTACTCATTTGTTTCTTCGAACTGCTCGAATCCATTTTTGCTTTTGATCAAATCAGTGTGAGAAATTCTGAAGCTATAAAATGTTACAGTTGAGGACTGGAACCTTTGGTGTTACACAGCAAAATAAAAACACTAAATCACCACAATACACCGAAACACTTTTACTTTTACACTGGAGGCGCGTTTCGCTAACCATGTTAGCATCATCAGCAGATGATTATAAACTAAAGTACAATCTACAAGTTGAGCGTTTATATACTCGCCCAGTGGGCACCGAGTGGGCGTGGCAAAATCTAACCAACCGAGTCAGAGCCCACTGAGCGTAACAGTTAGATTTCCGCCACTAGAGTAGTAGGAACAAAAAACTTGAAGGAATTGGACCGTTGTCTCTGTTCATACTATCTTTACATTTATTAATTCTGATGCTTTCATATGCATCTAATTGCCTGTAATTTGAGACTTGTTTAATTAATTTTAAATTATTAAGATCTATACAATGTTCTTTATCAACAATATGTTCGGCAACGCAAGATTTATCCGGTCTACCATATCTTATCTGAGCTAAATGTTCTTTAAATCTAGTTAATATTGATCTTCTAGTTTGCCCAACATATTTCCGATTACAATCTTTACAAGAAATTTCATAAATACCCGACCTTTCCAGTGGAGATGTTTTATCCTTTGGATTACCTAATAATTGTTGTAATTTATTATTAGCACTATACACAAGTTTATAATTGACATTCTTAAAAATTCCTTTTAGACCACGGGATAACTCTCTATCAAACGGTATCGAAAAATATTTAGACGTATCTTTCTCCACTTGAAAAGTCGAATTTTCAGAAATCATTACTCATACCTAATCATAATCATACCTACGTTTTCTAATTAATTTATCAACTAGTGAAGGAGAATATCCATTACACTCAGCTACATTCCTAAGTGTTCCACATACTTTAGGCTACTTGAAGGAATTACTGAACGCAAATGGTCTCGACAACAAAACTGTGACTGAATATATTGAGCTTACATCGTTATGTATGAAACAAAATTGTTTTCAATTTAATAACAACTTTTTTGAACAGCGGGAATGTACAGGAATGGGTAATCCATTGTCTCCATTTTTGGCTAATTTATTCATGAGCAGGTTTGAAGTGGAGGCTAAGAATCAGTTTGAGTATTTTCCAAGAGTATGGTTTAGGTATGTGGATGATATTTTTGCTGTTTTTGACACACATTCAGACACCATAGATACTTTTATTTCTAAGTTAAATAATCGTTTTCCTTCCATTAAATTTACGCATGAAATTGAGAACAACAGATTACCATTTCTAGATTTATTAGTTATTAGAAATGCTAATAATTGCCTGGAATTTGATATCTATAGGAAAAATACGACCACACGCAGATATATTCCTAATGAATCACATCATAGTGTTGAACATAAAATGGCTAGTTTAAATTTCTTAGTTCATAGATTACTTAGTTTCCCACTTTCCAACGAAAGATATGAAATAGAAAGAGATTACATTAGGAATGTAGCTGAGTGTAATGGATATTCTCCTTCACTAGTTGATAAATTAATTAGAAAACGTAGGTATAGGTTAATGATTTCTGAAAATTTGACTTTTCAAGTGGAGAAAGATACGTCTAAATATTTTCGATACCGTTTGATAGAGAGTTATCCGTGGTCTAAAAGGAATTTTAAGAATGTCAATTATAAACTTGTGTATAGTGCTAATAATAAATAACAACAATTATTAGGTAATCCAAAGGATAAAACACCTCCACTGGAAAGGTCGGGTATTTATGAAATTTCTTGTAAAGATTGTAATCAGAAATATGTTGGGCAAACTAGAAGATCAATATTAACTAGATTTAAAGAACATTTAGCTCAGATAAGATATGGTAGACCGGATAAATCTTGCGTTGCCGAACATATTGTTGATAAAGAACATTGTATAGATCTTAATAATTTAAAATTAATTAAACAAGTCTCAAATTACAGGCAATTAGATGCATATGAAAGCATCAGAATTAATAAATGTAAAGATAGTATGAACAGAGACAAC
This sequence comes from Sitophilus oryzae, assembly GCF_002938485.1. Classification (NCBI taxonomy): domain Eukaryota; kingdom Metazoa; phylum Arthropoda; class Insecta; order Coleoptera; family Curculionidae; genus Sitophilus; species Sitophilus oryzae. Next base: position 1,450,303 of record NW_022146011.1, on the reverse strand, counting down.
GATCCAATTCCTTCAAGTTATTTGTTCCTACTACTCTAGTGGCGGAAATCTAACTGTTACGCTCAGTGGGCTCTGACTCGGTTGTCTAGATTTTGCCACGCCCACTCGGTGCCCACTGGGCGAGTATATAAACGCTCAACTTGTAGATTGTACTTTAGTTTATAATCATCTGCTGATGATGATAACATGGTTAGCGAAACGTATGTACACCGAAAATATCTGATTTCTACTGTATACAGCGCCGTGGTCGGAATTTTTTGAAATCAACTGAAATGCACCAAGCCCAAGAACTGTAAACTAATAGGATTGCTCATCCTCATAAGACGTACGTTCGCCTCTTCCCGCGCTTCAGCTGACAGTTGTGACATCATTGTAGTCCTTGTCATGATAGTGTGTATTATTAGTTGCCTGGTAAACTTATAAAAATAACAGCTGAGAAATTTTGAGTTAATTATTTTGTCAATTTTAAATGTGAAAAAGGTGTCTTTAAAGTTTTTAGAGCTATAGAGTGTATAAATACGTCCATTTTCTGTTGTGTATTGTGACAAAGTACTTACTAAGTGCCTACGATATTGTTTATTAATTATTTTAAAGCAAAATATGGAAGTACTCTAAAAAGAATGCTTGCAAAAGGTGATGCTGGGAACTGCTGTTCTTAAAAATGCATTATCCGAGTATTTAATACGATTTATACAGTTAATTTTCTATACTGCATACATATAAGGTGTTTAAATAAATAAACTAAATAATGAACGTTTTGCATTCGGCAACCAATAATGCACGTGTGTGTATTATTGGTTGCCGGATAAGGACTAATAACCATGACAAGGACTATAATGACGTCACAAAGCGAGTAGTTTTCGCATGCACCTGGCGGACACTTTTGGCTGAATGAGCAGTCCTATTAGGTTAACTGTTCTTGCACCAAGCCTATATGATAGGATTTAACAACTTATTGTCCTGCAGATTTTATACATTCTGTAGGGACCAGTTAGACCTACTATAATATTGTAAAATCCTAAAATTGAGGCTTATGAAGTTTTTCCCCTGGACCCTTCAAATAGACAATCAAGTTTTATACTAATTAAAATAATGTTTGGTGATATTTTTACTAATCTTAGTTGCATTTTATTTTTAGGAGGCCTGTTAAATAAGACCTGAAGATCAATAGTATATATTTATTAATGGTTGTTTGTTGTGTTATTTTTTTATTATTGTTATACTATTTTTTATATATGCTCATATATATTTATACAGTAATGTTAACACGATTTTTAAGTATTTTTATACATATATTATAATTTTATATCAGAGTAAATACTATTTCATTAACTATATTTGTATTATAAATTTATAATAAAATATACAATTATATATTCCGTGATAATATGTAATCTACTGCTTCCACAAAGCTAGGAAATACGGCTGATGGGCTTGGATTAATCCTGTTTTCATCTCCTGCCTTGTATTTTCCAGTTTTCACTAAAAATCCTTGTAGTCCTGCATCCATTGCTCCTTTTACATCATCAGTTACATCCTAGATAATTTGTTTAAAACATAGTTATTAAAGTTAACAACTACCGCCATGCAAATGATGGTTTTAAAGTATTATAAAGCAATATATGGACAACTATACAGGATGGCGCACCTCATTCGCCTCGGTTGATTATACGAAAACGAAAGGATGTAGAAACAAAATATTTTATGGGTATATGTAGAGAGGCAATGTGCATAGTTTAAAATTATTTTCAAATGTACAGGGTGTGTCAGAAATAATATCCATACCAAAGTTATATTTTTTCTTATGGAACACCCTGTATTTTATTTCATTTTTGGATTCTTGGCCATAAAATAAGGCATTTATTATAAGGGTTTAATATGTTTAAATGCTTTGGTTTTTGAGATATTTAAAGATATTTAAATATGCATGCGTTAAAAAAAAAGTTCGTCAACACCCTGTACATTACTTTTCAGAGTTAATTCTTGTGCTGACTTTGAAGCCAGAGAAGTATATTGTTTTAAACTAGAATATTATTTTGTACCTAAAAAAAGTATGCCAAAAGAGTATCTCAAGTATTCGACTGTAATTATCCCGTATACAGAATCTCGCATACAGTATCCTCGTCTGAAAGAGCTCTTAGACCTCTTTCAGACGAGGATGCTGTATCCCAGACGCGCGTATCTGAGATACAGAAAAAGAATGTAATTAAATTGTACCTTACACATGGCATTCGGCGACGCATACAGTATCGCGCGGCCGAATTTTTGAATGTGGAATTTTCAGCCGCCCGGCGACGAAGGAGTATCCGGGATACAGAATTATCATAGTAGCTATGTACCTATTCAGACTTGCATACTTTTGCGATACAAAAAGTTCGATTTCATAGGCGAACAGAATATTTATTGTAGGTTTATTACAGTAAAATAATAATTCAGTAGTGAGAGTGAGTTCGAACAATAAATACTAGAACCATGGATCGTGCCGCTTTCGATAATGAAAAATTTATAAGCTTTGTATTATTATATATATGCCACAGCAGAACGCACTCTTCAATATTCATTTTATAATAGAATAATACAACTGCACCGCACTGAAATTTGTTTTAAACTAGAATATTATTTTGTACCTAAAAAAAGTATGCCAAAAGAGTATCCCGAAAGTATTCGACTGTAATTCTTTATCCCGTATACAGAATCGCATACAGTATCCCTCGTCTGAAAGAGCTCTTAGACCTCTTTCAGACGAGGATGCTGTATCCCAGACGCCCGTATCTCAGATACAGAAAAAAGCATGTAGTTAAATTGTACCTTACACATGGCATTCGGCGACGCATACAGTATCGCGCGGCCGAATTTTGAATAATGTGGAATTTTCAGCCGCCCGGCGACGAAGGAGTATCCGAGATACAGAATTATCATAGTAGCTATGGACCTATTCAGACTTGCATACTTTTGCGATACAAAAAGTTCGATTTCATAGGCGAACAGAATATTTGTTGGAGGTTTATTATAGTAAAATAATAATTCAGTAGTGAGAGTGAGTTCGAACAATAAATACTAGAACCATGGATCGTGCCGCTTTCGATAATGAAAAATTTATAAGCTTTGTATTATTATATATATATGCCACAGCAGAACGCACTCTTCAATATTCATTTTATAATACAATAATACAACTGCATAGCACTGAAATTTGTTTTAAACTAGAATATTATTTTGTACCTAAAAAAAGTATGCCAAAAGAGTATCCCGAAAGTATTCGACTGTAATTCTTTATCCCGTATACAGAATCTTGCATACAGTATCCTCGTCTGAAAGAGCTCTTAGACCTCTTTCAGACGAGGACGCTGTATCCCAGACGCGCGTATCTCAGATACAGAAAAAGCATGTAGTTAATTTGTACCTTACACATGGCATTCGGCGACGCATACAGTATCGCGCGGCCGAATTTTTGAATGTGGAATTTTCAGCCGCCCGGCGACGAAGGAGTATCCGAGATACAGAATTATCATAGTAGCTATGGACCTATTCAGACTTGCATACTTTTGCGATACAAAAAGTTCGATTTCATAGGCGAACAGAATATTTGTTGGAGGTTTATTATAGTAAAATAATAATTCAGTAGTGAGAGTGAGTTCGAACAATAAATACTAGAACCATGGATCGTGCCGCTTTCGATAATGAAAAATTTATAAGCTTTGTATTATTATATATATGCCACAGCAGAACGCACTCTTCAATATTCATTTTATAATACAATAATACAACTGCACCGCACTGAAATTTGTTTTAAACTAGAATATTATTTTGTACCTAAAAAAAAGTATGCCAAAAGAGTATCTCGAAAGTATTCGACTGTAATTCTTTATCCCGTATACAGAATCTCGCATACAGTATCTTCGTCTGAAAGAGCTCTTAGACCTCTTTCAGACGAGGATGCTGTATCCCAGACGCGCGTATCTCAGATACAGAAAAAGCATGTAGTTAAATTGTACCTTACACATGGCATTCGGCGACGCATACAGTATCGCGCGGCCGAATTTTTGAATGTGGAATTTTCAGCCGCCCGGCGACGAAGGAGTATCCGGGATACAGAATTATCATAGTAGCTTATGGACCTATTCAGACTTGCATACTTTTGCGATACAAAAAGTTCGATTTCATAGGCGAACAGAATATTTATTGTAGGTTTATTATAGTAAAATAATAATTTAGTAGTGAGAGTGAGTTCGAACAATAAATACTAGAACCATGGATCGTGCCGCTTTCGATAATGAAAAATTTATAAGCTTTGTATTATTATATATATGCCACAGCAGAACGCACTCTTCAATATTCATTTTATAATAGAATAATACAACTGCACCGCACTGAAATTTGTTTTAAACTAGAATATTATTTTGTACCTAAAAAAAGTATGCCAAAAGAGTATCTCGAAAGTATTCGACTGTAATTCTGTATCCCGTATACAGAATCTCGCATACAGTATCCTCGTCTGAAAGAGCTCTTAGACCTCTTTCAGACGAGGACGCTGTATCCCAGACGCGCGTATCTCAGATACAGAAAAAGCATGTAGTTAAATTGTACCTTACACATGGCATTCGGCGACGCATACAGTATCGCGCGGTCGAATTTTTGAATGTGGAATTTTCAGCCGCCCGGCGACGAAGGAGTATCCCAGATACAGAGTTATCATAGTAGCTTATGGACCTATTCAGACTTGCATACTTTTGCGATACAAAAAGTTCGATTTCATAGGCGAACAGAATATTTATTGGAGGTTTATTATAGTAAAATAATAATTCAGTAGTGAGAGTGAGTTCGAACAATAAATATTAGAACCATGGATCGTGCCGCTTTCGATAATGAGAAATTTATAAGCTTTGTATTATTATATATATGCCACAGCAGAACGCACTCTTCAATATTCATTTTATAATAGAATAATACAACTGCACCGCACTGAAATTTGTTTTAAACTAGAATATTATTTTGTACCTAAAAAAAGTATGCCAAAAGAGTATCCCGAAAGTATTCGACTGTAATTCTTTATCCCGTATACAGAATCTCGCATACAGTATCCCCGTCTGAAAGAGCTCTTAGACCTCTTTCAGACGAGGATGCTGTATCACAGACGCGCGTATCTCAGATACAGAAAAAGCATGTAGTTAAATTGTACCTTACACATGGCATTCGGCGACGCATACAGTATCGCGCGGCCGAATTTTTGAATGTGGAATTTTCAGCCGCCCGGCGACGAAGGAGTATCCGAGATACAGAATTATCATAGCTTATGGACCTATTCAGACTTGCATACTTTTGCGATACAAAAAGTTCGATTTCATAGGCGAACAGAATATTTATTGTAGGTTTATTATAGTAAAATAATAATTCAGTAGTGAGAGTGAGTTTGAACAATAAATACTAGAACCATGGATCGTGCCGCTTTCGATAATGAAAAATTTATAACCTTTGTATTATTATATACAGGGTTGTTCACCACATACGACACGGAGTATTGTAGCTAAACGATGAGATTTTTACAAATTGTAAGTTTTGGGTTCGATGAAGGACTATTAGAGGTACAATTTAAAAATAATTTTACAAGATACAGAGTGTCCCAAATAAGTAAAAAATATAAAAGTTGTATTTTTTTAAATGGAACACCCTGTATATTATTACATTTTTAGTTTCTACGATTAAAATAAAGGTAAATTTGATTAAGATTTATTATACTTAAACCTTACCGTTTTTGAAATATTTTCAATTTTGTGAAATTGCAGTAAAAAATTTAAGGCTTCATTCTCCAAGGGCATCAAAGTTTTTAATACTAAATATTTACTGAAGTTTATTTATTGATCAGTTATTTTGTTGCAATAATAAAAATTATACTACCTTATACAGAGTGCCTAAAAATTTATTTTAAATAATTATTAGCTTCAAATGGCAATAACTTGTTTCATTTAAACGGAACACCTTGTATATTTTACGAGAATCAGATGCACAATTTAATTGTCTATCAAATTATATTATACCATTTTTTACCTATCTTTTTAAGTTTCCATAGAAAATGCATTTTCTTGTAATTTAGAACTTATTTATCAATATACCCATGGAATATTGACATTTTAGATTATTTTTAAAGATGTACCAAATTTTTAAAGAGTACAGATACTAATATTGTCGATACAATTTGTTTATTTTATTAAAAAATAAAAAAAAACTGTTTAAATATTTGTTAAAGGGGACCAATTAATATGATTCCAGTATTCAAACTACATTAACTGACTGTTTGCGTTGATTAATAATAATTGCTCCAAATACTAAAAAACTGAATTTTGTATGGGTATTAGACAGTGTGATAAAAAGAAACACCTTAAAAATTATATTTCATTTTTTAATAAATACTTATTTATAACAACAGAGAAGAAGTTTTGCTAAAAACGATAATATTACTAGCCTGTACATTTTGTACATTTGTTGCTTTAAAAACAATCTAAAATGTCAATATTCCATGGGTATATTGATAAATAGGGTCTAAATTATAAGAAAATGCATTTTCTACGAAAACTTGAAGGGATAGGTAAAAAATGGTATAATACAATTTGATAGACAATTAAATTGTGCATCTGATTCTCCTAAAATACACAGGGCGTCCCATTTAAATTAAAGAAGTTATTGGCGTTTAAAACTAGAAATTATTTAAAATAAATTTTTAGACACTCTGTATAAGGTAGTATTATTTTTATTATTGCAACACAATAACTGATCAATAAATAAACTTCAGTAAATATTTAGTATTAAAAACTTTGATACCCTTGGAGAAATGAAGCCTTAAAATTTTTACTGCAATTTCCCAAAATTGAAAATATTTCAAAAACGGTAAGGTTTAAGTATAATAAACCTTAATCAAATTTACCTTTATTTTAATCGTAGAAACTAAAAATTTAATAATACACAGGGTGTTCCATTTAAAAAAATACAACTTTGATATTTTTTACTTATTTGGGACACTCTGTATCTTGTCAAATTATTTTTAAATTGTACCTCTAATAGTCCTTCATCGAACCCAAAACTTGAAATTTGTAAAAATATAATCGTTTAGCTACAATACTCCGTGTTGTATGTGGTGAACAACCCTGTATATGCCACAGCAGAACGCACTCTTCAATATTCATTTTATACTAGAATAATACAACTGCACCGCACTGAAATTTGTTTTAAACTAGAATATTATTTTGTACCTAAAAAAAAGTATGCCAAAAGAGTATCTCGAAAGTATTCGACTGTAATTCTGTATCCCGTATACAGAATCTCGCATACAGTATCCTCGTCTGAAAGAGCTCTTATAGTCGGAAGGATTTTGTGGTAAGGCCAACTAAATTTACCTTTATCATGTTTTCATGAAATGATCATAATGAAAGGTCAAGATAATATTTAGTTGAAAAGTGTGCTTACATCTCCTATCATAACCGCCTGCTCTGCAGGAATATTTCCTAGAGCAGCTTGAAAGAACAATTTATTAGGTTTTCCAACCAACGTTGCAGTACATTGAGCAGAGTATTCTAATCCTTTAACAAAACATCCTGGGCCTAAACTTAAACCGTCACTAGTTTTATAATACTTTCCTGCGTGGATGGCTATTAACTGAGCACCATTTTGTAAATGTCTAAAACATTAATACATTAAAATTGTTCAATATGAGAGTGACACTTGTCTGTCATTTTAATTCGAAGGAAAAACTGTGTTTACTGTCATTTTATGGGTGTCGTTTGTCGAAATCTACCCTGACTCGTTGAACTGACTAATATATTATATTGAAATACATAGAGTGTGTCCAAATATTACGCGGACATCGGAACTACTACGTGATTTTGGCATCAAAATAAGTTCTGGACAACACAACTCCTACACAAAAAAGTGCTTCATTTATCCGTTAGAGGACATGAACCTTTACGCTAAAAAACCCTCGCTGTTGACGCGCTCTATAAATCAATTAGCCCGAGAGCTGGCGACATATTTAGAGAACATATTTTAGGCAAGTTAGAATAACAAAAAAATAAACTAATAACTTGTGAACCCAGAAGCCTAAGTCTGGCTGGGGGGTTGGGGGTATTTCGCTACTGCGCAACCCGTAACATTTGCAAAAAAATAAATCCAAAAAACATTCTTTAGGCAACTTGAAATTTGTTTATTCTTAAATTTTAGCATCTATTTAACCTAGAAATAAGTATTCCAGACTTTTTTCGGGTTTAAAGTGTAACCCGACCATTCCAAATATGTTTAATTAATCTACTCGTAGTAGTTCAATGCCCACAGAATAGTGGCGCACCTTGTATACAGGGTATAAAACAGTAATATAAAAGATAAGAGCGAAAAAAATTAGGACGTGATAGCTTTTTGAAAAATAGAATTTCCCTACAAAGTTATTTGACAGGATAACCCATACCCAACATCCCAACAGTCACAATTTGCAATTTTAATATCATTAAAAATAATACAGGGTGGCGCACCTCATTCGCCTCGGTTGATTATACGAAAACGGAAAGATCTAGAAACAAACAATTTTATGGGTATATGTGGGGAGGGAATGTACAGGGTGGGTCAAATTCGACGCTTTTAAATGGAAACATCCTTTTCTATACGAGATAGCCGAAAACTAATATCGGTGTCTGGAGCTCAATTTTCATCAAAAACATGATGGTGAAAACCGCACATCAATATCTGTTACCGTTTCGGAGTTACGGGGTGTTTTTCAATATTTGTGCATTTTTAACAAATCGCTGTAACTTTTTTGCTATGGAAAATTTTGTATTTCTATGAAAACATTTCCAAAGCACCTTTTTGCGTAGAATTTAATGGTTTAAGTAATATTTTTTTTAATTAATAAGAATTATTAACAGAAAAAATTATTTTTTATTTGGGACACCCTCTATATTTTTAATTAACTGAAAATAATTTAAAATTACCTTTCCAAAAATATAGCACACTTGATATTTTGTTATAATCCCCTTCGAAATACAGAATTTTTAAAAGTTCGCCACTTTTAACTAGTAGGCTTTGGACCACTTATTGATGATATGCCCGCCCTTAATGGAACTCGAAAACATATTTTTCCAGCAAGACGCACCGCCTCAGAACGCTGAAGTTATCAGCAAATTTTTGCAGCCAATTTCAAGAATAGTTGAATAACTAACCAAGATCCCAGCCGTTGGCCGCCGAGGCCGCCTGACTTAGTGCCCATGGATCTAATCCTATGGATATATTTGAGGAATAATAAAGGTTCCTTATTCTTCCGTATAATCTAGACAAGAATTAGAAATACTTAGCAGTTATGAGAGGGTTTCTTTCACCCCCACTGAGTTAATGAATTCCGCGAGAAATGTTCAAAAACTGCCCCGTCTGTCCATAACAGAAGACGGTTGATATGTTGAACACCTGTAGCAAAATCTCATGTCTTGGTTTGCTATTTATTTTTATTGTTATTAGATATAGTTTAAATGTGTTGATGTTGGGTAAATATATTTTAAATTGTTATAAAATTCTGCATTTCTCATAGCAAATATTTTTATTTTCGTTTTAATTGATGCTCACAGCTAGAATTTTTTTGCATTCCAGCCTACTTATTTAAAGCGAATTTTTATATACTCTATATCTCGAAGAGGAATCGAGCAAAATACCAAGTGTGTTATATTTTTGGAAAGGTAATTTTAAATTCTTTTCAATAAATTAAAAATATACAGGGTGTCCCATATAAAAAATCAAATTTTCTCTTGATAATTGTTAAATTATTAATTTTAAAAAAATTATACTGAAACCATTAAATTCTACGTAAAAAGGTGGTTTGGAAATGCTTTCATAAAAATACAACATTTTCCATAACAAAAAAGTTACAGCGATTTGTTAAAAATGCATATTTTTGAAAAAGACCCCGTAACTCCGAAACGGTAACAGATATCGATATGCGGTTTTCACCATCATAGTTTTGATGAAAATTAAGCTCCAGACACCGATATTAGTTTTCGTCTATCTCCTATAGAAAAGGGTGTTTCCATTTAAAAGCGTCGAATTTGAGACCCACCCTGTACAGGGTGTTAATAATCTATTCTATTGTAGCCTGCATTTTTAAATATCTTTAAGTAACTCAAAAACCAAAGATTTTAAACATATTTAACCCTTATAATAAATACCTTTTTTTGAGCCCAAGAATCCAAAAATGAAATAAAATACCGGGTGTTCCATAAGAAAAAATATAACTTCGGTATGTGTCTTAGTTCTGAAACACACTGTACATTTCAAAATAATTTTAAATTGTGCACATTTCCATCCCAATATACTCATAAAATATTTTGTTTCTACATCTTTCCGTTTTCGTATAATCAACCGTGGCGAATGAGGTGCGCCAAATTTAATCCAAAGTAAATAATAACCGTATTACCTAAAAGCTTCATTCAATTTATTATAGTTGAATTCCGTTGGTGCAAGTCCAATTACAACAGCATTTGGCATCTCGTTTGGTGGACACGCCAAACCATTAAAATCTTCTAAAGCTTCAGGTGCTATCTTAAATGAATAAATATATGTTTATTAAATTGGCTTAATAAAAGCATATAAATAAAATACCATGAGCATTGGCTTAAGTTTTCTTTCCACTAATAAATTTCGACAGGCTCCTAATGAACTTAGAATGTCATCTTTATTTACTAAGAATCCTAAAGAAGTAAGCCTATTGTGTAAAATTCTTTTACTTTCCTTAGTGGTATTGGTAACAAATTTTATTGTTAAATTATGGTCTACTAATCTACAATGAGAACAAATTCTAGACTTTTTGTAGGTGATTTCATCAGATTGCCATCTTATAATATTTGATTGAAAGTCAGAATATTATCAATTTTAATTTATCAAAAGCAAACCTATACCGCATGATAAAAAAAATGGCATCAAGTTGTCTTTAAAATACGAAATTACGACTGATTGCGTTCGCCCAATAATTTTATATACAGGGTGGCCCATCGAAAACGTTCTGCAAGGCATAACAGTCGGAGAAATTTTTTTTTCAGAAAATTCAAAAACAAGTCGATTTTGTTTGCGAGGGGGACAACTTTTGTCCCAAAAATAATTGTAAAATCTTCAACCCTCTAAGCGGGGGTGTCATCCCCCAGTTTTTTTCAAATGGGAAGGGGGGTCAAGTGGTACTGCAATGAAAAGGACTTTCTATTCTCTATACTTTCCCGCTTCGTTTTTGAAAATCGGTCGAGTGATTGAGAAAATATGAAGGATTGAAATTTGAAAAGCTTATTTAAACATTTATCAGAGTAAATGATAAGGATAAATTCCTTCGACCAATTTGCTGTTTTTTCTTATTATTTGTAGACGTTTACGCATTTTTTCACTTGCCACAAGGCTGGACGATCAGGTGCGGTAGTTGCTAGATAGCTGTTCTGTGACTTGTGCGTTGAAGTTCTTCTCAATATTGTTAAACTTTTTAACAATTATGATGTACTCACATGCAGAAAAAGTGGAAATAAGTTCCACCCGTACAAAATTCAGTTGGTACAAGAACTCAACGAAGACGATTTTGACCGTCGCTTGCAATTTTGCGAAACTATGAGTGAACGAGTGGCGAATGATAATAATTTCCTATTTAATGTGTTTTTTTCGGATGAGTGTACTTTCTTTTTGAACGGTGTAGTTAATCGGCACAACTGTCGGTACTGGGCTGAGGACAACCCCAAGGTTTTTCACGAGGTGCACACACAAAACCCTCAGAAATTGAACGTGTGGGCTGGTATTTTTGGAAATTCTATTGTGGGTCCTTTTTTTTCTTGCTAGAAATCTAACAGGTGATATGTACTTGGATTTACTGGAAAATACCATCGACCCAGCCCTAACTGACATCATAGAGAACAATCCTGGATACGTTGAAGCGGAACTAATATTTCAACAAGACGGTGTGTATTTTGACCCAAATAACTCATTTTGAGTGAAATTAAAAAAAAAATTTTCCCGATCTTAATAGCCTACCATACCTATTGGTATGGTCGGCTAAAAAATTATAGGGGTGAGCCATTTTTGAGACGCACCCGGTATACAATAAATTAATATTAATTAAATAAATTAAAAAGTCTTCCTTTAGATTTTTGTCGTTTCATATTAGATAGATAGATAAAAGACCAACGCTAGTTACGTAGGTTATATTCTGGTTATATTGTGATTATATATGTTATATCCTTGTTTATTTATATTAAACCACGTGACGTCACAACGGCATGTGAAATGTGCATGTGAATCTGACAGACATAAAATACTCTACGGGACTCAGTTTGCATCTTTTCGAGAAGTTATAAGATAACCAAGGTACCAAAAGAGTCGAAAAATGCAACATTTTCAAATACCCCATAAAACACACGAAAATGGGACACCCTGTACACCATGTTTACACTTTCGAAATGCGTTAATTTCACATGAATTCAGGTCAAATGATCATTTCAAATGTTACGTATAAACCTAAGGTATAAACGCGGTTTTTGTGTTGTTATCAGCACTTATCAGTATCAATCAGTATCATGTAAATCATGTATCTAACCATAACTTGCCATAGCGTTACTAGGGACAGCTTACAACACAGGCATTAAAAACTAAAGTAATTATGTTAAACACATCAGTCAAATATAAGATGGCAAACTGCAATAGTTATTTATACTTTTTTAACGCCTCGGCAGCTCCAGCAATTGCTTGATTGTCTATATGTAAAGTTCCGCTCAAATCAATCAAAACCATACGAATCATTCTACCCTGATCCTAATCAAGTTCAACAATAAAATATATATGTTCTGTTCTGTTCTGTTCTGTCAATGTAAAGGAAGTTACAGTTACAGTTATTTGTGGTTTTGGCTACAGTTTATAAATTTCAGGTTACAAGTTACCAAATACGAATTGCGAATACCCAGAGAATAGGTACATATATTAATATTTAATAATCGGTCTGAGCGAATACCAATAACACCAATACCACCAATACGATTTAGAAAGTACAAGACAACCACAGAATACAACAAATCATTAAGCTTAAGCATTTGATATTTTTAAATGCATTAATTTAATCTTAGATTTAGAAGGATTATCATGATTTAACCCACAGATTTAAACACGACATATAAAAATAAAACAATTTCAATTTTATATACCGTGATTTAACATTTAACCTTCAAGACCTTGAAGGGCCAAAGGAAGGGCTTCAAGCAGGGTTGCCAGATAAAATTTAACGCGTGTCGCAGAACTCACAGTTTGAGATAGCCCAATGTCGCAGATTTTGCCAAACCTTCAAAATAGCCCAAAATCGCAGATCAAAAATATATGACGTCTCTTTTATCGTTTTTCTTTCTTTGTGACTTTATTAAAAGGCAGCTGTTAAGATAGCCCAAAGTCGCAGATTTTGCCAAAAAAGCAGTAAAAACCTGTTTTTTGAAAAGTGGGGTAAAGAAAACAGAAGAACTAAAGAGAAATAATTGTTGGTTAATATAATATTATGAATGGATGCCGTAAAAAAACTAAAGAAGAGCTTCATTGAAATGGTTTGTTTACAAATTCGATTTAATTTTTTTGCTAATCGTTAAAATTTATTTATTTTAAAGTGACTTTAAAAAAGCAATGGATGAAATATGTAGAATTTGTGTAAATAATGTAGACAAAACAAACGCAGTCAATATTTTCTATGAAATTCAAGGGAGAAAGAAAAGTGTGTCTGATATCATAACTGAATGCACATCAATACAAGTAAACTGGCGATTATATTTCAATAAATAAAATTATTAATTACATATTTTGTAGATACTTGATAGTGATATGCTCCCAAAAAATATTTGTTTTAATTGTTGCGAGCAACTTATAGTACTGAGCGATTTCCGACAATTAATAGTCAAATCTGATATACAGTTGAAAGAATATGTTTTACTAGACAGCAAAATTAACGGTACCACCGAAACTAATTTCGAAGGTGCCGATATTAACCCTTTAACTATCGAAATCTGTAGTAGTGCAAATGACGATATAGAAAATAATTTAGAAATCAAAACAGAATGTTTAGATATATCAGAGGATATATTAGATGACAGAATTGATGAAACAAATTGTAGTCAATCAGATGAACAATTTAAAGATAGTGGTGAGACCAATGAAAAAGACTCTAAAAACTCTTTAAAAGTTGATAGTTCTAAGGGTAAACGCAAACGTAAGAAAAATAAGGTATTTTATGTTAATTCAAGTTTGTTTTGAGTGTTTAAACGGTTTAAACCATGTTTAAACTATCTTTTATGTTTTAGGTACATGAATTTACATGTTCAATTTGTGAGAAGGTGGTTCGTGGAGGAGTAAATCGCCTAAAAGAACACATGTTTATTGTTCATACTGATATTAAGCCACATTCTTGCAAGACCTGCAATAAACGATTTAAAACTAAACCACTATTAAGATACCATACTATGGTTCACACTGGGGAAAAACCATACCAATGTGAATTTTGTTTGGAGAGATTTCCGTAAGTTTAATTATTCTACAGGGTCCCAAAATAGTGTGTTGAGCACCTGTAGCTCCTATAATTAAAAATTTAGGATTTTTTTTTTAAGTTGATTGGGATGACTTTTTAAATGGAACCCCATGTATATTATGTTTTTCTCTGTTAATCTTATGGAAGTTAAAATATTTTCCTGAAATACGTCCTAGTTGTATCTGAAACATTTACTTTAAGTTTGGATTTAAACAAAATTCCCTAGTTTTTTATTATAAGAGCTGTACCTTGTACAGGGTGAGTCAACGCTAGAGTAAAATCCATTATCTCATTTGTTTCGAGGTTCACAGAAAAATGTTACAGTTGAGGGTTGGAACCTTTGGTGTTACACAGCAAAGTAAAAACACTAAATCACCACAATACACCAAAACACTTTTACTTTTACACTGGACGCGCGTTTCGCTAACCATGTTAGCATCATCAGCAGATGATTATAAACTAAAGTACAATCTACAATCTTAATTACAACAATTATTAGGCAATCCAAAGGATAAAACACCTCTACTGGAAAGGTCGGGTATTTATGAAATTTCTTGTAAAGGTTGTAATCAGAAATATGTTGGGCAAACTAGAAGATCAATATTAACTAGATGTAACGAACATTTAGCTCAGATAAGATAGGGTAGACCGGATAAATCTTGCGTTTGCCGAACATATTGTTGATAAAGAACATTGTATAGATCTTAATAATTTAAAATTAATTAAACAAGTCTCAAATTACAGGCAATTAGATGCATATGAAAGCATCAGAATTAATAAATGTAAAGATAGTATGAACAAAGACAACAGTCCAATTCCTTCAAGTTCTTTGTTCCTACCACTCTAGTGGCGGAAATCTAACTGTTACGCTCAGTGGGCTCTGACTCGGTTGGCTAGATTTTGCCACGCCCACTAGGTGCCCACTGAGCGAGTATATAAACGCTCAACTTGTAGATTGTACTTTAGTTTATAATCATCTGCTGATGATGCTAACATGGTTAGCGAAACGCGCGTCCAGTGTAAAAGTAAAAGTGTTTTGGTGTATTGTGGTGATTTAGTGTTTTTATTTTGCAGAAAAATGTTAAATATAAAAGTTATAGGGACAGTTAAGATACACATTTTAAAATTATTATAGAGTACACAGGGTGCTTCAAAAATTGTGGTGGATATAGCATATGTTTTTTTTTAAATGCAACACTCTACTTTTTATTTTACTTTTTGATTCTAATGAATAGTTTTTGTAATATTTAAATTTGTTTAAACATTGTAAAAATTATCAGTGGTACCATTGTTTCTGAAGTTGGAGTACCAAAATTTGGTAGGAGAATTTTATAGAGATGAAAAAAAAAGATATTTTAGTTAAATGCTCTAGGGTGTTGAAAATATATTTATGAATTTCAACTACTTAAAATTAAAAAATCTCAAATTTTTTAAATGGTACACCCTATATATTATCATTTTTACTGATAGATTTTACAAAATTTTATTACAATATTTATACATTCATTTAATAATTACCCTATAATATATTAAGAAATTGGAATAAATCTCAAACTATTAAAGATAGGTATATGACATACTGAATAAAAGTTGAAGAGTTTTGGAAAATCTATCAGAAAAAATGATAATATATAGGGTGTACCATTTAAAAAATTTTAAATTTATTAATTTTAAGTAATTGAAATTCATAAATATATTTTGAACACCCTGCAGGGCATCTAACTAAAATATCTTTCATACGTCTTTTTCTATATATCTATAAAATTCTTCTACCAAATATTAGTTGTCCACCTTCAGAAACAATGGCATCACTGGTAATTTTTTACCATACTGCAATCTAACATTTGTTTAAACAAATTTAAATATTACAAAAACTATTAATTTTAGCTATATAACATTGCATATAAAAAAGAAAAAAGTTATGGAATTTTACGCAGAATCTAAAAATAAAATAAAAAATAGGGCGTTGCATTTAAAAAAACATATGTTATATTCGCCACACTTTTTTGAAGCGCCCTGTATACTCTATAATAATTTTAAAATTTGTATCTTAACCGTCCCTATAACTTTTGTATTTAACAGTTTTTTGTAAACCTCGAAACAAAAAATGAGATAATAGACTTTACTCTATCGTTGACTCACCCTGTACAGGGTGGCTCGAATTCGACGCTCATCATTGGGATTTCGGAAACCGTAAGAGATACAGGATCGGTTAAATGATAGAGATGAGCAGAAAATCGCAAACTGCGATTTAATCGCAGCGATTGTAAATTCGCAATCGCAACCTGTGATTCCTTTCCATAACAAACTGCGACTTGCGATTGAAACATATATCTGGCGATTTTGGATTTTTAGGCAACCAATATTACACCAGTTGCGATTTGCAATCGCAGTGGGCACGCGAACGAAGAGCTGCGAACGAAAATCACAGCATTGCGATTTTCGTTTGCACCGGCGGTGCATCGACACGGCACTGAGAAGCCAAACGATGAGCTGGGAACGAAAATCGCAATATTGCGATTCTCGTACGCACCGGCTGGCGGCGGCGCGTCATCAACACGGCAGTGGGCAGGCGAACGAGGAGCTGAACGAAAATCGCAGCTCATCCCAACATTGCGATTGCGATTTTCGTTGGCACCGGCGGCGCGGCATCGGGAGTGGGCACGCCAACGAAGAGCAGCGATTGTGATTTTCGTTCGCAGCTCTCAACACATCGGCCTAGACTAGATCGCAAAATCACATTCGCAATCATGGCCCCGTAATTTTTATGAAGCGTTGGAAAATAGGCTTATATATGTTTATATACCGCATAATATATATGTATAATTTTTTAGTTTTAAATTTTGATAATAGTTTTAGATTTATAATATAATTATGGATTTAGAAGGTTAAAAAATTCTTGTTTTCGGTTATGACTAATTATAGTTACAGTTGCTCCCAGGTAATGATTCAGGTAAAATAATTCATTCAAGGACAGTTTTGGATTCAAATTATAAAAAAATTATCTATTTTTATCCTTTATTTACTAGAAGATATAGAGCACGTAAAAGAAACAGCCCTTTCTCTTTATTATATTTTGTTATATGTATATTATATTATTATAAACATTTTTATAACAATCCATAATATAATATAATTTTCTGAACAATTGTGGATCGGCTGCTATGTTAATTTAAATACATCCTTTACAATCAGTTTTCATTTTAGAGAAATTTCAAATATAATAAAATGTGATATTGTCCTTTTATTTATCTAAAAGTTCGAAAGTTTGCACTTGCACTGGACGGGCCGTATCAAAGCCGTCGGCGTCGGCTTCTTTTGAGTTACATATAAAGAAAATGTTTTTAAAAGAAAAAAAAAGATAAAATAAACAGTTTTTTTTCTCGTTATCTGAATTAAGGTTGGCGGCAACCTTTTTTATAATAAATTTTTCGTTAGTATACCTACAGACTGTCTAAAAGCACATTCGAATATTTTAAACATTTTATGTATTTTTTTCCCTGTTAAATTTATTCGGTTTATTCTTATCAAAAATGTTTAAAAAAGGAAACTAAGTTATTTGTGGTTTGGTTTGGTTTGATTTTTTTTTGGTAATTGATGAAAATTTTAAGTGCAATATGTGTGCAGAGCAAAATATAATAAAAAAACACTTTAAAGGCATATGGCATCGAAACACCCAACAGTTTCTTTGTAAGATTTTATTAAAAAAAAAGTATTCCCCTATTTATTCTGTTTTTTCTCAAAAATTTTGGGATTGAGCTTCCCAGTTTACAGCGTATCAATTTAAAAATATCAAAATCGCAATCGCAGGTTACAGTCGCAGCGATTTACAAATCACGATCGCAGTTTCAACTGCGATTGGAAAATCGCAGTTTTGCTCATCTCTATTAAATGATACTCAATAAAATGCCGTATTGCATTTTTATTTTATTTTGTTTTTTGCATAAAATTTTCTGGTGATGGAATTTTCTGTACGAAACGTCGGCAAATGTCAAAGTGACTATATATATATTGTTTTAAGAGCGATGAAAGGATTTAATTAAGTTGAAAAAAAAATCAGGTCCGTATTTAAAAAAATTAAGTTGATGATGGTCGCCAGAAGCCGAAACGTCAGAGTCAATATTTAATCACACAGAGTTATAGAGCAGATAAAGTGGTCATGAAAATGTGTTTTTCATTTTAAGTTGTCTTAACAAACAAAGCTGGGAAACAATAGAAAACAAAATTGAAAATTCGGTTTTTTTCCGAATATATTCGGAGGTATTCGGAATTTTTCAAAATGCAATACGCCATTTTATTGAGCATCAAATTGCGCAACTTTGTCTCCATTTAACCGATCCTGTATATCTCTTACGGTTTCCGAAATCCCAGTGATGAGCGTCGAATTCGAGCTCATCACTGGGAACCTTGTACAGGGTGGGTCAAATTCGACGCTTTTAAATGGAAACACCCTTTCTATAGAAGATAGACGAAAACTAATATCGGTGTCTGGAGCTCAATTTTTATCAAAAACATGATGGTGAAAACCGCACATCAATATCTGTTACCGTTTCGGAGTTACGGGGTGTTTTTCAAAAATGTGCATTTTTAACAAATCGCTGTAACTTTTTTGCTATGGAAAATTTTGTATTTCTATGAAAACATTTCCAAATCACCTTTTTACGTAGAATTTAATGATTTAAGTATAATTTTTTTAAAATTAATAATTCAAGAGTTGTCAACAGAAAAATTGATTTTTTATTTGGGACACCCCTTATATTTTTAATTAACTGAAAAGAATTTAAAATTACCTATCCAAAAATATAGCACACTTGATATTTTGTTATAATCTCCTTCGAAATACAGAATTTTTAAAAGTTCGCCACTTTTAACTAGTAGGTTTTGGACCCCTTATTGATGATTTGCCCTTAATGGAACTCGAAAACATATTTTTCCAGCAAGACGACGCACCGCCTCTGAACGCTGAAGTTATCAGCAAATTTTTGCAGCCAATTTAAAGAATAATCGAATAGCTAAACAAGATCCCAGCCGTTGGCCGTCGAGGCCGCCTGACTTAGTGCCCATGGGTCTAATCCTATGGATATATTTGCGGAAGAATAAAGGTTCCTTATTCTGTATAATTTAGACAACAATTAGAAATACTTTGCAGTTATGAGAGGGTATCTTCCACCCCCACTGAGTTAATGAATTCCGCGAAAAATGTTCAAAAACTGCCCCGTCTGTCCATAACAGAAGACGGTCGATATGTCGAACACCTGTAGCAAAATCTCATGTCTTGGTTTGCTATTTATTTTTATTGTTATTAGATATAGTTTAAATGTGTTGATGTTGGTTAAATATATTTTAAATTGTTATAAAATTCTGCATCTCTCATAACAAATATTATTTTCGTTTTAATTGATGCTCACAACTTGAATTTTTTGCATTATAGCCGGTGCCGTTCAAAGCCTACTTATTTAAAGCGGGCAAATTTTTATATACTCTATATCTCGAAGAGGAATCGAGCAAAATATCAAGTGTGTTATATTTTTGGAAAGGTAATTTTAAATTCTTTTCAATAAACTAAAAATATACAGAGTGTCCCATATAAAAAATCAAATTTTCTGTTGATAATTATTAAATTATTAATTTAAAAAAAATTATACTTTTGAAAACCAAACTCCGAAACGGTAACAGATATTGATGTGCGGTTTTTACCATCATGTTTTTGATGAAAATTGAGCTCCAGACACCGATATTAGTTTTCGTCTATCTCCTATAGAAAAGGGTGTTTCCATTTAAAAGCGTCGAATGTGACCCACCCTGTACATGTAAATTATATTAATCTTAACCGAATATAGTTGCTGAAAAAAATAATACTTCAGAACTCCTCAAACAGTTTTTCAACACAAGAAGAAGAAACATATAGGCAGCGACAAAAAACACAAATGCGATAGTTGTGAAAACAGATATTCTTCTCCCGGTGAACTGGAAATACATAGAAGGAAAGCTCACACCGGCGAAACGCCCTTCCTGTGCGAATTCTGTAGTAAGAGGTTTGTGAGCGGCCCAAGTTTAAGATTTCACATTGCAGTCGTGCACGAAAAGGTAAGAAATCGATTAAAATTATGGTAGGTATTTGCAAAAAAAATAATGAGTTACTTTCAGGATAAAAAATGTCCAGTGTGTAAAGTGATGCTGAGCCGGTACCTCATAAAAGGCCACCTGCAAAAGCACAAGGATCGAGCGGAGGGCAACAGGAGATTCGTTTGCCAAGTGTGCGGGAAGAGGTTTTTTGCGGCTGAAGGTTTAAGGGTCCACGAGCGAATTCATACGGGCGAGAGGCCGCATACTTGCGAGGTAAATACATATGTTATCTAATATACAGGGTGTCATTGAAATGGTGTAAAAAAAATCGGGGGGTGATAGTACTCCTAAAAATAGTAAAAAAAGTTCCTATAAGTATAGGGCGGAAAATGCATATTAAGGGAGTTAGGGGCACTGAAAGGGTGAACTTAAAAAACGGTTGTTTTAAAATTGTAGGCTTAAAGGACGAGATAAAATTTCGAAAAAAAATCCTCTGCCATAAATTTTGACGCTAAATCAAATGGTGATACTGAAAAATTATTTGGAAAAGCGGAAAGGGTACTTTCTGCAAGGGTAGGGGGTTGTTTCGTGAATAACTTTTTTGAGGTTAATTTTTTTGCAATAGGGGTTCGTTTTTTGAAAACTACATACTTTTTTCTACAAAAAAGGTGCTCTTGTTGCACATCGCCCAGAGCGATGGTTTTCGAGAAAATTGAAGGCAAAGGGTTTGCTATGACAGGTTGCTAACTGGTTAATCAACTTAAACTTATGAAAGTTATGGCGGTTCAAAAGTAACCAAGTAGTTATTAAATAATTAATTGGAAAATCAAAATTTCATCATTTTTAAAACATCTTATTTGCTTTAAAAACGAAATAATCTTTTTTGGTTTTAAAAAAATTTGGTTTTCTCAGTGCCGATTAATACTGAAGAGCAACCATGCCCTAGACACTCTGTGGTAATTTTATAGAACTACAAATTTAGTTTCTTCCGCATCGCCAGACGGCGCAAAAGACATTAAAGTACAGGTTTCTAATTTGTATTATGAAGATGACATGACAGTCTCTATGTTAACTACTGTCTATGGTCTAGTTTTTGTCTAGTTGACAAAATGTTAGTGATGCGTCAAGTTATTTTTAAATCATTATTTAAATAATTATTAATTCAGATATTCCCAGATATTCCTGATTTGTCGGAAAGTTCAGTGATTTGTGTTTATAGTTTGTGTTTTATTAGTTTGTGCATTCTTTTGGTGCATTCTGATATTTACAGTCGATCATCATTTTCGTGTTAGATACTAAACTTTTTTATTAAAGTCATTTTGACATTTTAGAAATAATAATTTATAAACCAAATAAAAAAACAGTTTAATCATAAATAAGTAAGTACATAGTTGGTAATATATAACAGTTAATTAGTAATCTATAATATTTTTACTGTATTATAATTTAGTTGTTAAATCAAAAAAATAGGCGCTATGTGATCTATTGTTGGTGTTTAAAATGTATGTATTTATAATTTTAATTTTGTTGTAATTATGTTACACTTCTAATGATCTAATAAAACATAAAATGGCAGTAAAAAAGTCTATATTTATTATTTTATATTTTACAAGGAATAATTTTGCGCTTAAATAACGTTACCGTTTTAATTAGCGTTAATAAGTAACGGAACACTAAAATTATGTTATGCCAAAACTCTCCATTAGTTTCTTCCGGATCACCAGGTGGCTCTAAATGCCGGACCCATTTGTTTTATATCAGTGTCCAATCTATCTCTAGTACGTGACATTAGTCTATGAGAGCAACTACGGCAACGCATTATTGACTGTTCCAATCAAATTCGGACAGCAACAAGGATATTCCACAGGGTACGCAGATCGTGGAGAAGAAGATCGGATGTTTACATTGAAATGAATGGTGGTCACCAGGCGGATGAAACTGCCATTTGAATTTTGGAAACACGGCGGAGTTTCTGCCAGTAGAGGGATAGATGGCGCTGCATAGAAATTTCATCTAAAGTCCCTAGATATTCATCTAGGGACTTTAATTTCATCATGATTTTATCAAGTCATCCACAGAGTATAGTTTAATTAACAATTCGTTTGATTCTCTGTGGAGTAATTGAGTACTTGGGTAGTTGAAAATATAAATATTTATATAAAATGTTGATAATTTAACAGTGATGTGCTTTGTTACCCTATGAATAAACATTGATATGAAGTTGCTTTCGCCACAAACAATTATAATTAAATAATTTAATAAAAATTTAATTTCTAAGTGACCCGGATCAGTTAGATCAGTAAAATAAATTGAAAAATAAACGTCATTCCATATTTGGCAATGTCTGTCAGTTTCTGTGAAGTGGAAGTGAATTGTGATTTGTTTTTATGGGAATATTTTACGGATTTTTGCGAATTTAGAGTATTTTGGACGATAGGATTGTGAAATTTAAAAGCCAAGTACCGTATGATCGAAAAAAAATGGCGTCCAGTTGGCTGGGAAATGAAGATCGCTGTCATTTTAAATGTAAATTTATATGGGAAATGCCATCGATCGTCATTTTCCAGCCAACTGGACGCCGTTTTTTCTCGATCATACGGTAGTTTAATATATAAGATTAATTAATCCCTGTGATAATTTTTATGAAATTTCTCACAATCAAAATTCTTTGCAACAAAATGGCTGTCTCAGAAATTTGGAAGATCATTAATTTTAAAGTTTTATTTAAGTGTATTTATATCGAATCAAGAATTTTTATAACATATTAAAAGCTTAATTTTAAAGGTTGTGCAGTAATTTATGTAAGTGTACGCTTTTAGATAAATATTAAATATACAAATTTGCAAAGACAAACAAGTAATTTTAAAAAGATCATTTATTTATTTAAACGAGTATAATCATTAATCATTAGGTTGAAAATATATTTGTATTTACTTATTTATATATTTTCTATACCCTTGTATTATTTATAAGCCCTATATGTCCTGTTTTATTTGAAAAAAAAATGCTTCGAGTCATCGAGAATAGATTTAATAACAATTTTGTCCCTTGGCTTTGTGTATTATATAATGTGAATTGTAAGATGTTTCTATTTGAATAGGTCATTAAAGTTGAGATTAAAGTTATACCAAATTATATTCACGGTAACTATATGTCTTTTATATAATGAATTATTTATTTATAATTTATAACCTTTTTTATAATTACTTATAACTGATTGTATAAATTCTGATAACTTTTATATATACTTGTATAGTGTTGAATGTGTTATATGTAATTTTATTAACAATGTTATAATAAAATAATCAAGTTACAAATTTTTCGTGTTTTATTCTAATTTCAGGGATAATTTCAACCTAGATTATTAATTTATTTGTATCAAAATACATTATTTTTATTTTGTAAAATGTTTTGTTACAAATAAGTTCATAATCTAGATTGAAATTACCAAATATAAGTAAAAAATTTATGAACTGGCAGTAAAGGTCCATTTAAAAATACGGCGCGAACTTTTAGTTCTGCCAGTAGCCCGCTTGGATCGCGTCTAGAGATCTCTAACAAGAGTCTAATATGATGTAAATGGTTATATTTAAAGCCATATTTCTTCTGTTTTCTTAAATACATTATGTGTTTTCTAAAGCTTTAACTTATTATAACCTCACCTCATACCTTTGACATTTGAAAGTTACATACATATGTTACATAAACTACACTCTCTACATAAACTACATTAACTACATGTAATGTAGATTATGTAGTTTTTAAAATTAACATGTAGTTTTCCGAACCCTGGTGACGAGTACCAAGCGACGAACGCAAGCGATCCTAGAATGAAATAAATTAAAATCCGATTTTAATGTGACCTACTCGATAAAAACCTCGTAAAAAGCCGAGCGAATTTTCTACATACATTGTAGGTAGTAAATTTATACGACGCCGTATATACCGGGTGCGTCACAAAAGTGGCTCATCCCTATAACTTTTTTATTTTTTTAGATAAAAAAATGAGATTTGGTGTGGTAGTAAATGACATAAATTAGGATTGATTGACGTATTCAATTGTTTTCTGTCACTTCCTGTTTCACCGGAAATGACTACAATTTTTGATTTTTAAATGGCACCCTCGGTATTTTTTTAATCTATTCGATAGAAAATGACATTCTAAATAGAATGTCGTATCATATGTCAACTTTTGACATATTCGCTCAAAAACAAATTGTATTTTAAATCTCAATCTTTTGCCAAGGAGCCTTGGAAAAATAGATTTGATCGTCTAATGTTTTTAGTGTCTTGTCCTTGCCGGTTAAAAGATTCCCAAATCGTATTTTTGATCATATCTCATTTTTTTTCAAATGGAACGAGGGTGGCTCGTTAGTATATTTCGAAAAAGATTTTTTTTACGAATAATTTGATACCACACACATGGTACTTCGAGTTAAATTGTCGTTATGAACCGCATGTTACAATTTCAAATAAACCATATGCGAAAATGTCAAAAGTTATTGACATGTGATATGTCATTCGTAATAAAGTAAAAAAATACCGAGGATGCTATTTAAAAATCAAAAGTTCTAGTCATTTCCGGTGAAACCGGAAGTGACCAAAAACAATTGAATATGTCAATCCCAATTTATGTCATATACTAACATACCAAATCTCGTTGTTTTATCTGAAAAAATAAAAAAAGTTATAGGGGTGAACCAATTTTGAGACGCACCCGGTATAATATTCCATTAAAGAAAACTACAATTTTAGTGTAAAAATACATATATTTGATATTATTTTCTGAAAAATATTGGTGTGAAAATGTGAACACTGTTGAGCATGTTCAGAACTATTGTCACCCTGTATATTATTTCATTACGGTGGATCACGTGGATTAGAAATACTTACTCTATTGTGTTTTAGATCTGCGGCAAGTCGTTTAATCAGAAAGCAGGTTTCAATACGCACAAACGAGTGCACAGTGAGGTCAGGGCTTACGCGTGCGAATTATGTCCAAAATTGTACAAGAACAAGCGAGAACTTCAAATGCACTTGAAAAACAAGCATCCAGATAGAAGCAAACCAGATTTAAACATTTAAACAAGAAATAAACTAATTTTTAGCAAATTTACTTTTATTTATATTCACGTTTTATAAACTTCTTTTTTTTTGTTCACCCTGTTCAAATGTATATTACGTATTTACGATAAAATTATTTTTTATACATACTTACCTTTGTTTGCGTTTTGTTGCAAAAATTAGATGCTAGAGATATATATCTACCTACTGTGTAGTTATTCCAAAAATATAAACAAAATTTCGTCAAGTTTTGTGATTAAATTATTTTTACCTCTTTACTGATTTCACATACATATTTTAAATGTATTTTAATAAAAAAAAAACATTAAAGATACATTTTAAATTTTATGATATACAGGGTGTTTTAAAAAACATTTGCCATCTCTCGTGGGGAGATTCCTCAACTAAAAATAAGATTCATTTTTCATATCAACATAGGTCCCATTCTGCTTTGTTTCGTAGCTACAGAGTGTTCAAATCTTAAATAATCTTTCGATTTATTATAATTTTCTTCCAAGTACTTTTATCGATTCTAATGAAACTTTTGGGGTAAAAGTTACTATAAGTGCTACATATTGTAATGCTAAAAAAGTCTCGATATATTCATCAGTGACGTGCATACGAGTTATCATTGGAATATTTAAGAAAAAAGCATGTGCGCCACTGACTTTTTTCTTTTGATATCAAAATTGCGTAGGGCGTTTAATCCCAATTAAAAGTTATCTCTTGTTATTTGGTCCATTATGGCCTCCTATCTCATCAAGGAGGCCAAAATGGACCAAATATCAAGAGACAACTTTTAATCGGCATTAAACTGCTTACTATTTCGCTAACTTGCACTATTTCGCTAACAAGAGAAAAAAGTCAGTGGCGTACATGCTATTTTTAGAAAAATATTTCATTGATAACCCATATGCACGTCCCTGGTGAATATGTCGATACTTTTTTATCTTTAAAATCATTCGAAACCCTAACTTGGAAGAAAATTATAATAAATAGAAAAAATATTAAGACTTTAACACCCTGTAGCTACCAAACAAAGCAGAATCGGACCTATGTTGGTATTAAAAATAAATCTCTTAACGTGAGGAATCTCCACATGAGAGATGGCACATATTTTTTGAAACACCCTGTATCAATGCCTTGTGCTTGATGAATATGAATAACAGGGATGGGCGTGTAAAAAACCAACAGACTAGAATCAGGGTTGGGAAGACTACATGTTACTTTTAAAAACGACATAAACTACATTACATGTAGTTTATGTAGAGGGTGTAGTTTATGTAACCGGTATGTAACTTTCAAATATCAAAGGTTTGAGGTGAGGTTCAGAAAAAATCTGGCTTTAAATATAATATTTACATCATATTATCTCTATTACAC
This sequence comes from Sitophilus oryzae, assembly GCF_002938485.1. NCBI lineage: Eukaryota > Metazoa > Arthropoda > Insecta > Coleoptera > Curculionidae > Sitophilus > Sitophilus oryzae. Next base: position 1,423,245 of record NW_022146011.1, on the reverse strand, counting down.
CTCATACAAATGAAAATTATTCATAATAACAATACATAGTTTGTTAACGTAGTTTTCATGTAGTTAATGAACGGAAAAAGACGTAGTTTTTAAAGAAAAACTACACGTACTTAATCAGGTAAATTACGTCTTAATTAACTACTTCCGAACCCTGACTAGAATGACTAGATTTTCGTGATCACAAAGTTTTCTACGTTTTATAAAAACGTAACGAGGTATATCTGTAATTTGTAAAGAAATATTTCATTATATTTGATCTATTTATTGATATATGTTTTATCTTGCGTAGATTTCTAAACGTAAAAAAATGGCTCATAAATGCCCATACTTGACGTAGGCTGGTTTAAATTTTGAGTTGTCGATGTCGATGCCATAAAAAAACATAAGAAGAAGAAGAGTTTTTGTTTTTGAAACGGTTTGTTTACAAATAGTTTTTTTGCTATATTCATTAGTTTATTTAATTTAAACAAGTAATGGATGAAATATGTAGAATTTGTGTTAAAAATGTAGACCAAACAAACGCAGTCAATGTTTTCTGCGAAATTCAAGGGAGAAATAAAACAGTTTCTGATACCATAACTGAATGCTCATCAATACAAGTAAACTCACGGTTATATTTCAATAAATAAAATTATCAATTACAAATTTTGTAGATACTTGACAGTGATATGCTCCCAAAAAATGTTTGCTTTAAGTGTTGCGAGCAACTTATAGTACTGAGCGATTTCCGGCAATTAATAATCAAATCTGATATACAGTTGAATGAATATGTTTTACTAGACAGCAAAATTAACGGTACCACCGAAACTAATTTCGAAGGTGCCGAGATTAACCCTTTAACTATCGAAATCTTAGTAGTGCAAATGATAATATAGAAAATAATTTAGAAATCAAAACAGAATGTTTAGATATATCAGAGGATATATTAGATGACAGAATTGATGAAACAAATTGTAGTCAATCAGATGAACAATATAAAGATAACGAGATCAATGAAAAAACCTCTAATAACTTTTTAAAAGTTGATATTTCTCAGGGTAAACGTAAACATAAGAAAAAAGAGGTAGTTTCTGTCAAATCAAGTTTGTTTCCAGTGTTTAACCTATTTCTTGTATTTTAGGAACATGAATTTACATGTTCAGTTTGTAAGAAGGTGGTTTGTGGAAGATCAAATTGCCTAAAAGTCCACATGTCAACGGCTCATTCTATTGTTGAGCCACATTCCTGTGAGATTTGCAACAAAAAATTTAAAGAGAAATTTCAATTAAGATACCATACCACGATTCATACGGGTGAAAAACCATACCAATGTGAAATTTGTTTAGGGAAATTTAGGTAAATTTCGTTCTACATTATGTATAATAAATTATAGTATTCTTAACCGAATATAGTTGCTGAAAAAATAATACTTTAGAACTCCTCAAGTCCTTTTTAACCACAAGCAAAAGAACCATATAGGCAACGACAAAAAACACAAATGCGACAGTTGTGAAAACAGATATCCTTCTCCCGGTGAACTGGAAATACATAGAAGGGACGCTCACACCGGAGAAAGGCCCTTCCTGTGCGAATTCTGTAGCAAGGGCTTTATAAGTGGCCCAAGATTAAAATCTCACATTGCAGTCGTACACAAAAAGGCAAGAAATCGATTGAAATCGTTGTATTTCCGAAAAAATTACTGTTATTTGCAGGATAAAACGTGTCCAGTGTGCAAGTTGGTGATCCACAGGTACTTTTTCAAACAGCACTTTCAAAAACACAAGGATCAATCGGAAGGCAACAAGAGATTCACTTGCGAAGTGTGCGGAAAGAGTTTTTTTGCTCTTCCGAATTTAAAGCTGCACGAGGTGATTCATACAGGGGAAAGGCCGTGTACTTGCGAGGTAAATATGTTATTACGATAATTTTACAACCGATATACGGGGTGGTTCGGAGTGTATTCTAAAAAATTATGTAGAAAAGTTATTTGTCGTAAAATGCTTCGTTTTGAAGATACAGGGTGTAGAAGTTTAATTTTTATTTCGATTTTTTCCAATATAAATTTAAAAAAATATTTTTTTTACCGGTAGCAAGTAGTGTTTTACGAGTAAAAAATAGTTTTTTTAAGTGTAACAAATAGTTTTTTACACGTAAAAAATATGTTTTTTCTGCGTAAAAAAGTTTTTTTAACAGAAACGATAAGTTTCTGACGCGTAAAAAATAGATTTTTACGCGTAACAAGTAGTTTTTGAAGCGTAAAAAATAGTTTTTTTTGCGTAAAAATGGTTTTCTTCCTGTAATAAATAGTTTTATACGCGTAAAAAATAGTTTTCTACCAGTAACAAATAGTTTTTTACATGTAACAGTTTCATTCGCGTGAAATAAAAATAGTTCTTTACGTGCAAAAATGGTTTTTTACACGAAATATTTTGATTCACTTTTACAAAATTTGTATTAAATATCAATATTTTTGATAATGATAAAAAATATTCTAATATTTGAGGGGTGGTTTCACTCCCTTAGAATTCGAGTTTCGAAAAATCCATTCTTATCCAACCTCTACACCCTAAAGTCAATCCGTTTTCCAAAAATCAGCTTTTTACGTCAAGCGCTTTAAGCAGGATCGTGATTAATCAATGACCAGATTTTTCGAAACACCCTGTATACATTTTTAAAAAATCTTATAATATGTAAAAAAACAAAATAAAATATACGTGTTTAAGCGTTTTTTCGGAAACTTGACCGTCTTTTAAATAAAAAATATTGTAATATTTGAGGGGCGGTTTCACCCTCTTGGAACTGGAATTTCGAAAAATCTTACCCTTCTTATCGAACCTCTACACCCTAGAATCAACCTGTATGCCAAAATTGAGCTTCTTACGTTGAGTGGTTTGAGCAGGGTCGTGATTATATTATAATTATAACAAGTAACCACAAATGGCAAAAAATAATTATTTATTTTACTCACACCACTGACACTAGCAGTAGATTGTGTTTGTCGCCGATTATATGCCCCGGCCTGTCCAAAATTCAGTCCCAGCATCTTTTATCTTCGTCTCTTCAACGCTAACCGCGTCGATCTCGCCTATCTCTTTCTCACAGGACTGATTGTTGAACGGGCCGGGAATCTACGAGCTTGCGACGTTACTAATTGACATCTTGAATCTTGATAGAAACTGCAGACCCAAGGATACTATAGAGATAAGGATAGTTCGATTCCTATCTTTCTGCACTGTCAGTTTTTTTACGTCATCTGGGGATCGAGTTGAAGTTGGCGCTAAAGATTTTAGACAGTGACTGTTATTTTTGCATTTGACGGACGAGCGCACAGTGCGTTGGAAGATAAATTTAGCGGGACAAAAGCCTTTGGTTAGAAATAAACCAAAAAATGTGTACTGTAAGAATAAATAGTAGACATTCCAATTGATATAAAAATGCATGAATATTCTTTGTATTTCGATACATTTTTATCAACCAAATTTGGTCGTTTTCTGCTCAGCAAGGCAAAGATCATACGAAAACAAAATATTTACAAGTGCTTATACATTTTATTCCAAAGCCAAATTATGTTGAAGATTGCCAAACGTATGTACTTTTCTACTGTACGTATATTATTTGTTAAAATCCTTCGTGCCTTTGTTCTGCAGATATCAAACTTTCACTTTTTTTCAAATATCGATATATTGAATGATGTAGATTTTTTGAGTTACCAATAGTTACCAACACAGGTAGTCACAGTCACAGGGAGTTCAAGCTTAACAGGTGAATGCCCAAAAAGTTTCATTTCAATCGGATAGTATAAAAACAAAACAACTCCATCAAAAGGCACTGAGCTTAAAAAATTGTCTTAGATACTTACTATATATGAATTTACAATTACCGAGTGTTAAAATTAAAATATCTATCTTAATTAATATTTTTAAAATAAAATATAATTTTTTAAAATAAAATATAGAGGGTGTCACAAGATTATAAAGTAATTAAAAAATAACTGCTAAAGAGTTTTTTGTAAGTATTTCACCTGATATCATAATTTTATGTATTTGGCAATAGTTTACAATACGGTTTTTGTGTGTCCTGTACGAATAATATCATAGTTTTATTATCTTGTATTTATTTATTAATAAATGAAGTTGTTAATAAATAAATAAATTTAACCATATAGTTGCTATATATTAGACCATTTGCTACGTTCTTAGATTTTAAGTCCCAAACATTGCTCTTGAGATTTTGTCCCGCTAGAATAACCATCCGCCGCACTGTGGAGCGCTGGTCAGCGCGTGACGTAGCATTCCACGGCGACTACGACAGCGGCGATTTGACGCTATCGAACAGTCCTTTAGAATATATACAGTCCTTGCTGCAGACCTGCCGCTTCTTTTGCGTGTTTTTAATGGAACAAGTCGAAAAAAACGCTTCAAAAAGCGTTTGACGCGCAAAAAACACTGTCTGTGTTGTTGCCGTGGGCTTAGATGGCTTACAAATACTTACTCCATTGTATTTTAGATCTGTGGCAAGACGTTCAATCAGAAATCCGCCCTAACTATACACAAACGAGTGCACAGCGAAGTCAGGGCTTTTGCGTGCGAATTGTGTCCGAAATCGTACAAGTACAATCAACAGCTTCAAATACACATGAAAAACAACCATCCCAATAGGAGCCAACTAAATGTAAACGAGAAATAACGCATTTTTATCTAATTTACTTTTTTTACATGTTTTTTTATTCACGTTTTACGAACTTTTTTATTTGTTGAATGACATTCTCCATATAATTTTACATATAAAATGACAGCGACATTTCGTAGCCGTCGCCGACGCCGTTTTTTTTTCGATCATATTGTATATATTACGTATTTACAATAAAATTATTTATACATACTTACCTTTGTTTTCATTTTGATTATGGAGATTTCGATCCCCGGCAGAGTTAGAACCTGGTTAGAACTTTTTTATTTTTTACAGCTGTTTTTATTCTCTTAGAGCTGTCGGCAACAGCGATCAAAATACGCCGTAGGTCAATCAGAAGCCAGAGATATGCCTAGAATGTAGAATGTTTAGGAGGGGAATTGATCATTGCGACCTTACAGATCTATTGTGTGTTCCCCTTTTTTGAGTTATAACGAGTCCCGGGGTTTTAACAAAAACCAGTATCTGAGACGGCTCCACAGAGGCCAGCTCTCCATCCTCCACATCAGCCGTACTAAAGTTCATGGCACGAATGGTCGTCATCTCGGCGCACTTAGTGATACGGTTCTGGTGTTTCCCCATTTTCCCCGCAGAATCTGCATTTGCCGTTGTTCCTCAGCTTCGGCCTACTGAGGTGTTCGTTGAGGAGACCCCGTGGATAAACCGAAGATTGTTTTTACTTAAATCAAAGAAAATCTTTGATTTTTCTCGGTCGTAAGTACTGAGGAACTTTTTCGAGTGTCTTAGACAGTTGGACTCCCGTTCCAGGTTATGAATGGAGTCTTCCAGGTTCCTCAGTTCCGCCTTTAGTTGGATTCCTCTTGGAAAACAGAACGGTTCTGGTTCAGTTGGTGGAGTGTTCGCTCCTTTTCTAGCTAGATCATTTGCTTTTTCATTGCCTTCTATCCCTTTGGTGAGCGGGCACCCAGACTAGGAGGACTTTATTTTCTTTGCCTATTTCTGAGAAGCCATTTCTGTAAAAAACACGGGTTCTACCCCGGCTTTCGCAATCTTGTATCATACGAATCTCAACTAGCAGAATTTAGCATAACACCCTTAAAGGAAAGGAGGGCAGTTCAATGATGTATCGTTTGTATTTAGTATATTATTCACCAATGTGTTCCTGTGCCGGATCTACTTGGACTTATTTATTATGTAGTACCTGATTGTAAGAAAAGGCATGTATTTTTTAAGATCTCGTTGGTTAGTTCACCATTAAACAGGTGCCTAGAGGCGGTGAATAAGTTTGCCCTAGATCACCCTGATTTTGACTTCATCTGTGATAAGAATAAAAAGATAATCTTCAACTATTTTATTAAGTCTCGTTGTTAAGTGGTAGAGTTCTTCTTTCTTATTATTTACTGTAGGTATTGTCTTTTGTATTTTTTTTAATTTGGTATTTACTGTACTGTTGTCATGGGAATATTATTCTGTTATAAGTGCAGTCTAAATAAATGATTTTGATTTATAATTTGTTCAGCTTCTCTAGGCATTCTTTGGCCAACTTCCAATTGATGGTTACTGAGTTGATTGCGTTTAGTGCTGCTTGACTATCGGATAAGATGGCTATTTCCTGTTTTCGATAGTTCTTATCTAGAGATATACCTACTGTGCAGCTATTCCAAAATGAAAAAAAAACTATTACAGTATTAGGTACTAGACTATTTTTACCTCGTAGAATTCCCTTAATGCTAGCGACGAAATATCGACTAAGTTTATAAGTTTAGCAAAAAACTTTGGTTCATTCAAGATCTACCATTGGTGCCATTCCACAAATTCCTTACCAATGATTTGAATCATTTTCGGTATTTCACCGAATTACAGAAAATTTATACCTATTATTCTTCTTATCACGCCCTCTCCTGCCGAAGGTTGGCGATCCAAATGGCAATTGTGGCTCTGGAAACTGCAGCCCGGAAGATTTCCGCAGACGAGCGTTCAAACCATCTCCTCAAATCTTTTAGCCATGAGTTCTGGCGTCTTCCTACTGATCTTTTCCCTTGCACTTTGCCCTCTATTATGAGGCACAGTATTTTGTATCTACCACCTCTCATCACATGACCCAGGTATTGCATTTTTCTTTCCTTGGTGGTGTTCAGTATCTCTTTTTGTTTCTGCATGCGCTGGAGTACTTCATCGTTGGTGATCCATTTGTACCCATGAGATTCGCAGCATCCGTCTGTATACATACATTTCAAAGGCTTCTATTCTCTTTTCGGTCTGCGAATCCAGTGTCCAGCTCTCACATCCATAGAGTAACACAGAGAAGACGTAGCATCTGGCCATTCGAGTTCTGAGTTCCGCACTGAGGTCTCGTCTTGTAAAAAATGATTTCATTCTCACGAAGATTTTTCTCGCTTGCTCGATTCTTGAAAATATTTCTCTTTTCGGGCCGCACTGACTATTGATGTTAGCTTCTAAATATCCTAAATACTACCTGATACCTATTATACACAGGTCTTATTCTTCAGAAGATTTAAATATACGCTGGTTACTTGGAAAACCTTAGCCTTTAATATATCCATAATCGATGTTAACGGAATCCACAATTTTTTAGCTGACATTTCCTACCCATTTGTTGTTGAAATATGGATGATCTCCTGTTGATATGTAGTTATTTTTACTCCTTACATTCATACATACATACTCATACTGCCATTACTCGCCGACGAGTATTGGACACGCAACAGAAGATGGTCAACGCAAGGCGTTTTCTTTCACGAGCTTTTCTGTGACTGAAAAGCCCGATACGTGATGTTATCTCTCTTCCGCACTCCGGACATTCAAAAATTTCATTACTTTGTTGCCTCTTTACTATTTGGTTGCCGTTGTTAACTGAGTTTACAATTCTTCTCAATCCACTTATCTCCTTTAAGTTTTCCTGGAAAATATTCTTGTACCTTTTGAGTTGTCCACCCGGTTTCCTCTTACCGTCTACAAGTTCACTGTAAAGAAGAAATTTTTATTAGGCGGTGTTCTTGCATCCTGCATACGCGACCAGCTCATCTTAAGCGGGATTTAGTAACCATGACTTCGACGCTTTCGCAGCTGGATTTTTCAAGGACCGATACGTTTGAGACATGGTGGAACCATTTGATTCTTCAAAAGTTGTCTAAGGTGTCTCTGTTGCAACTTGTTTAATGCGTTCGTGTGTCGGCGGTACGGTACCCTGGTTTCGCTTCCATATACCATGGTGGGGATTATTATTTCTCGGTACACTGCAAGTTTCGTTTTTGTTAACCAAACCATGTTTTTTAATTTCCGGAATACTCTTGAGATGCTGCTAATCCTGTGCTGAATTTCATAGTCGATATTGGCCTTTTCCGAAATCAAACTGCCGAGGTAATTCCACTACATATTCTAATTCCAGTTTTTCAAAAAATTTTGGTCCACTATTGGTGCCAATCTACAAATTACCAATTATTTTAATTTTTCTGTATTTTACAGAACTACAGAAAATATATACCTACACAGGTCTTATACATCAAAAGATTTAAATATACGCTGGTTACTTTGATAAACCTTAGCCTTTAATATATCCATAATCGATGTTAACTGAATCCACAATTTTTTTAGCTGAAATTTACTACCCATTTGTTGTTGAAAAATGGTTGATCTCCTGTTGATATGTAGTTATTTTTACTCCTTTCTAATAGAGTAACATCAAAAATATCGTCCTTAGTCCTGTACGCAGAATATCCTGTTAATCTGTTAAGTTTTATTTTATGATGAAAAAAAAAACATACTTTTTGTGTATCCCCATTTAAAAAGATAGTCTATAGTCTAGGTAGAATATCCTGTTAACTTTGACTGCTACGTTTTATTACACCTTTTTATTTTTTTTATCTAGATTTTTATTTTGTGAAGATAAAAAATACCTTTCGTGTAAACCTTCTATTGAACTGGACCTACCAATATATTCGTTGGAAATTATTATTTCTTCACCAAAGAAAGCTTTTACACTAAATAGGATATTTCTATTCCATAGAAATTTTAATATTTGTTATTCAGTAAACAAGGTAATGATGTAGAATGAATGGGAGGGGGGGGGTATCACCACGACCTTAAAGATCTATTGTGTCCCCCTTGCGTACCTTGAGTTATAACTTATAACACATATCACACATGAGGCTTTCCTGTTGTAGGGGCTACAATAAGGGTATCTCTTTCTCTGTTGCCTCCTTGGATTTGAGGTCAATTCCTATTGTGAGGACTTGACCTCCTCATTCGAGTTGATGACTCGCCATCTCGATGTCCTTACATTAGAGTTCTGAGCCTGGATATGGCTCAGCAGGTAGGTGGTGTCTTTCCTTTGCTCCTGGGGAGAAAGACCGTGACAGTTGGTAATTAGGCACTACTTTGGTAGTGCTATGGTGAATATATCCAATATTTTTAGTGCTTCCTCGTACTAATTTTCCTATTTACTTGCAAAATGTATCCAGTTGCGATGTTAACTTCATGCCAAGATGCTTACTAATTTTTAACTTTTCCTTATCATAGAATATTCTACTATTCGACCGATTCTAACAATTCTCCTTAGCAATGATTTTTTTACTTTTTTCTACTTTATTACATAAAATATCCTGCACCAAAGGAAGCTTTCAGTTCAACAGTTGGATCCAGCAAAAAATTAGTACTTACTTCACTTTTTTATTTTCTATAGTTATAAAGCTGCTTACAAATCTTCAATTTTTAATAGCGTATATTTTAATCCAACCGATACTGTCGATCTTGATATCAATCTCTTGACAATATACCTATCATAATTTCCTTTTTTTCAAACTAATTACACAAAATATGTATATACATACACATTCACCTTTTAAAAAAAAATCAGCAGAAATATTCTACTTATTTGTTGTCCTTCTTATCCTCCTGGTTGATGGAAAAAGTCTGCTTCATCAAACAACTTAATACAATAGAATGTATTCTTGTACTATACCCCCTATTGCTGACCTGTTTCTTGTCTAAGAAACTTTTCAAATTGTACTATGGATAAGCTGGAGATCTTTATTGTGTGATCCTGATAGGTACCTTTCTTATGTAAAATCCCCGTTATTTTGTTACAGTAGAATACAATGAAGCTTCTTCGAGATATTGTTTCAAGCTTTCTTTTAGTTCATAGAAGCTTTTTAGTTCATAGAACAATATATGAAGATTTTGGAAATCAATATATAAAGCTTATAACTTGCCAGTAGCTGTTTTTAATGATTTTTTTTAACTATAAGGTATACAGTTGACTCCAGAGTTTCCAACAGTTACACTCTTCTGAGGAGATCATTTACCATCCTGATTCCTGATGCAATGTTTCGTTGTCAATTGTTCGACGATCAGAATCCAATGCACGAAAATAGAATTTTATCAATTTGGCTAAGGAACCAAGGACTTAATACAGAAAATGCAGAATCATAGAGCAGAGCGATGCTGGTAAATATTTACTTTTATGTAAAATCCGTTTTACTATCCGCTAGATTTTTGCATTTCAACTTTTTTGATTTAATAAATTAAAACACAACGCTCAATGGAACGAAATATGGCTGGGAATAACGAAGAAAAGCCGTAAAAGAATAGAGTGGATACGACAAAGACACAGGTAGTAGAATGTAGAACGTTTAGGAGGGGAGTTAATCACCGCGACCTTATAGATCTATTGTATGTTCCCCTTTCTTGAGTTATAACTCATCATACAGTCTCAGGGCTTTAAGAAAAGCCAGTATCTGATACGGCTCCACAGAGGCCAGCTCTCCAACCTCGACATCAGACGTACCAAGGTTCATGGCACGTCGTCTCGGCGCACTCAGTGAAAAGGTGTTCTGGTGTTTCCCCATTTTCCCCACAAAATCTGCATTCGCCGTTGTTTCTCAGTTTCAGCCTACTGAGGTGTTCGTTGAGGAGACAGTGTCCTGTTAGAAACCCCGTGACAATTCGAAGATTGTTTTTACTTAAATCAAGGAAAACCTTTGATTTTTCTCGGTCATAAGTTCTAAGGAACTTTTTCGAGTGTCTTAGACCGTTGGAGGACACCCATTCCAAGTTACGGATGGAGTCTTCCAGATTCTTCAGTTCCGCTTTCAGTTGGTTCTGGTCGAGTTAGTGGAGTGTTCGCTCCTTTTCGAGCTCGATCATTTGCTTTTTCATTGCCTTCTATCCCTTGGTGAGCAGGCACCCAGAGTAGGAGGACTTTATTTTCTTTGCCTAATTTGTTGAGCTTCTCTAGGCATTCTTTGACCAACTTCGAATTGATGGTTACTGAGTTGATCGCGTTAAGTGCTGCTTGACTATCGGATAGGATGGCAATTTCCTGTTTTCTCAAAGTTGTAAATTCTTGGTATGTCATCCACTGGGAGTTGGAGAAGTGGAATTTTCTTTTTGAGGGTGTTCCAAGCCCCTGACCTGAAAATTCTCCCAGTACTGTTTCCGTCAGTAACCATTCTAATCATTGTCGCATTGGCATAACTACCGACGACAATGTGCAGTGGTGTTAGGTCTAGAATGACCTCCATTGCTGCTGTTGGACATGTTCTCATGGCACCTGTGATGCAGATACATGCCAGTCTCTGTACTTTGCACAGGTTTTGCCTTGCTGTACGTTGCTCCAGTTTTGTATACCAAGCAACACTGCTCCATAAGTAATCATGGGAAGACACAGGTAATACATGTCATCTACAAAATCAAATCCCTCAAGTGGCAATGGGCAGAACACCTGGCAAGAAAGACGGACAACAGATGGACTACAAAAATTACAGCATGGTATCCACGAGGAACTAAGAGACCTAGAAGAAGACCACACCTTTGATGGGACCATGGTATTAGGAAATTAGCAGGGATTACTTGGGCCCGCATAGTCAACAATGCCCTGCTAGAAAGAGAGTATCTAAATATGTGAGGGAGGCTACACCATAATTGGAAATGGTTGAATAAGTTGAAAATGATGATGATGGTGATAATAGTATCCATATTACTTTTTTAATATTAAGGTACTTACCTTTATGTGATAAACCTTTGATATTTTTCATAAATTTAAAGAAATAACAAAATTGTTTTCTATTTTAAGTTCCATTTTCCTTTAACAAACTTTAAGTTTCGTTTTTTTTTAATTTAAGAAATTACCTAATCTATTTTATTGCTGTCCTATTATACCATTTGTTTTTAATATTATACTTTACTAATGATAATTTATTTTTCTTTTTTCTACCATTCCTATAAAAACATTTTTTCAACTATTGATGTTTTTTTTGCATTTTTGATACAATATTTCGTCTGAATTTTCATCGATTCTAGTGGAGGATTTGGAGAGCATTCTTTGAGAATGATCTGTGTAGATACTTACCTCTTCATAATAATCATAATACTTTCTTAAATTAATGTATTAACACACAATTTTAATCTAATTTTACTACTTGCCCTTACAAAATCCGCGAAAAAAAATTCTTTCCTTTCTTTTACTATGTTCCCATTCAGCAATTTAATTTGGGTACATTCATATCCATATTATTTTTTTCTATTTTAGGTACTTACTTTTATGTAAGGTCCTCCTTTGATATTCTGTCTAAACTTTAACTCCCATTTTATTTATGTTATTAAATTACTCCATTTTTGTCCTATTCTACCATTTGTTTCCAATAACATACTTTACCAATGTTTATTTATTTTCCTATTTACATACAGACGTAATTCATCCATTAATTCGATTTTTCTTTTGCATTTTTCACGTATACAATTTTTTTGTATTTCTTATATATCCTCCTACCAATTAGTAACAAGTATGCACACGTTCGTGAAATTTCCTTCTCACCATATCACCATGAAATAGGGTCCTTAGAACATTTACTTTTAACACAATAAACCTACTTATAGGCACAAACATGTTTTTTTATTATTTTTAGTTCGTGTAATAGTATTAATCTGAAAATTCAGGAACACCTAGAAGTATTTTTATTTAGATTTTACCACCATTGTTTCTATTATATTTTTTAAATACACAAAGTATTGCCTTGGGTATCATTGAGATATATGCCTTCAAGATACTCCTTATAAACTTTGATGAATATGATGTTAACTTGGGGACAAATCCTATAGACTTTTTATATTGTAATTTAAATATTGCAGATCTTATGAACTGATGTTCTCTTCCATAATATATTCCATTTTCTATGAGACTTCCAATGGAACACCAAAATATTTTCATCTTTTTAAAACCAAATGTTGATTAAATATACAGATTTTACTTGAAGATTTTGTTTATAGAAAGTGCTTAGAGCTTCTTTAATTAATTTAATCTTTTATGGAGAACATTTTATTTAATTTAAACAACATAAAAACTCAATTATGTTCTATTAAAAGAAACTCTAATACATTAAATCCTTGTGGTGATGATAACTTATGCCTTTGACCATACTGCGCCTATATATTTCCAACTTTTTTTTATACAGTTACATCCTACAGATATCAGATTTCCATTTTGTAATATATCTTTTAACTTCTGGCTGCAAATGCACATCAAGACATCCTAAGGTTCATGCTTTCTTTTTCAGTAATTTTCTCCTTTGTTTTGATATGATTTCAAAATAATTTTACAATAATTTGAAGCACAATGTATATTATGTATGATTTACAAAAGAATGACAGAAAAAAAATAGTTCATAACTATAGTCAAGACGATTTAACAAATAATTGATACTAATACAAAGAGAATTACATTTTAGTAAAACAAATTATTAAGAAAAGTTATCGACTAAATGTCAATCTAATTACTACTTACGTTTTTAACAAAATCATATGTAAGAATACCATAAATTTCCACTTTAGTACGGACTATCAATGTTCTAAGGTCTATCAGTCGACTAATCTAACAGCTCTATAAGATCACTAAAAAAATACAGCTCTTGAATTGATTTTGATATAGATGTTGTTGACCAAATGATCTCTCTGTATTCCTTTTGAACATATTTTCCATTCTTAAGGTGGACCTGGTTTCTTCTTTTAGTTATTAATTTTCTTGAAGTGGCACTTTGCCGAAATATGCCCTTTCTTCTTACAAGTGTAGCAGATCGGGGCGTGCCTGCATTCAACTGTGATGTGTCCAATTTTCTTGCAAGTGTGGCACCTAACCAACTTTTCCTTACGTTCGATTCTCGATTTCGGAGGGTGATAATCCAGTGAAGGTGGCTCGATGTGCAAAAACTCGTCCCCAGCATACGACTGTACCACTTCCCTCTGTTCGATATGAACTGGAATCTCGTTTTCGGGAAACTTGGCCAGATACTCCGAATACAAAGCTTCCGGCGATATAAAATTGAACGATTTTATATTTTGCTTCATGAAGGGATTGCTTAGACCGTCGATCAGGCAAGATACGGCGTTTTCGCCGCTGATCTTGCAAGCCTCGCACAAGTAAACCTTGCTGAAGTAGTACTGGGTGATTGTTTCTTCGGACGTCTTGTCCCGACCCACCAGCAGCCTTAGGGTACTGGCAAATTCAACATTGTCTGGGAATGTTTTCGTTATCAGAAGTTTCAATTCGGGCCAGGTGAAATCGTAGTTGCAAACCGTCTTGAACCAAGCCTTCATTATACCAGTCATTTTATCCCGGGTGAATTGGATTATGGTTTTTTCGTTGTATCCCCGCTTAAGACACTCCTCGTGCACCCTGTTCAGCCACATAGACGTCGTGAATTTGGTGTTACTCGGTATAAGTTCGGGAAAGTCCTTTGACGACCGGGAAGATTTATTCTCCCTCTTTGGAGACTTATTATTGGTTTCTACTAGTTTCTCAACCAGTTTTTCCAAACGTTTTATTCGTTCGTTAGCGGTTTCCATGTGTTCAGACTGTCGGACGTACGGTTCTATACGGGGTGGATGGGGGGCTTCAGGCTGTCTTTCTGTTCGTTCCTCGTGCTTGAACGAGTTGAAATTGATCGAGGAGGGATCTAGAATAATATCACCGCCGCCGGTGTCTCCAAACCCGATGTTTCTCGTAAGATCGATGAAATTTCCGTCGAAAGCTCGATTGTTCGAGTTGTTTTCGTTGGAAAAACGCTGCGGCTGTTTCTTTTTCTCCTTGTGCTCTTCGAATTTGTTCCCGAAAAAGTCGTGGTCGCGCTCCTTAGATCGGCGCCGCGGAGGAGATCTATCCCCTTTTCTACCATCTCTAGAAAACTGCCTGTCGATGTCCTCCTCTCGTACGCGTATAACCCTGTCCCGCGATCTGGAACGCATACGGTTGCGGGGATTCGGTTCCTCCCACAAATGTACGTTGGATTTCCTGCCCCTTTCCTCGAAATTTAACGGGGGGTTCCTAGATAAAGGACTTACTGAACGCGGGCGATTTTTTCGTGGCGGCGATCCTCGCCGGATGAACCTAGGAGGCGAGTTTCGTCTCATCATGCTGCCGTTCCAATGTTACAACGTCGAGTTTCTTAATTTTGGTCACTATTACAACTCCGGACGTTTTAAGCTTACACGAAAATTAGTAATAAACGATTAAAATCGATAAAAACTACCGACTATCTACCGACTCTATAAATCCAACTCGACACCATCAAAAAATTTGACAGAATGACAGAACTGACAATTATCAAGAGCTAGTTATTAAAAATAATTAATTTTGTGGCCTAAGCTGCCAGGACTATCCGGCGTGCTAATAAGATCAAAGATTATTCAACCTTTGTTGCTGGTACTGGGATAGAATCCGGAAGCCGTCTTTTGCGGGATTTAAATAATTATTGAAAAAGGGCTGTGTCAAGACTAATTTAGAAATTTTAATTCTATCTATGAAGATGCCCAAGGATAGGCGTGTTAAAAACTTATTAAAAATAAATTTCATGTAATAAATTATTAAGGAATAATCAGAGGGATTAATTTAGAAAATTCCCATCCCTGTATGTGACACAAAGTTTGTGATACGAATTTATCCATTATCATAGGCATATAAATAACTATTTATATATGATTCCATGTTACCATTATCTATGGACAATACGAAAATAATGACACATGATTGACACTGGACAGTGACATGGGCGATGTCATTGAGATAAAGAGAAGATATGAAAATATTTTTCCAAAACACTTTTTTAAAAGAGCTTGAAAATCTACAAAAATATACAGTATTAATTAATAATATGTAAAATATAAAACTGATGAGGTTTTGAATTCCTCCCTTGTCGCGCCTTCCTTAAAGACAACTGAAATCTTTTTTGTATTAAATAAATACATGAATTGCTTTATACCAAAACTACTGCAATGGCTCTGTTATTTCTCGGAGAAGATACCTGGTAATTGAACTAAAACCACATATTATCTTGACATTTTCTGTTTTTAAATACTTTAGGCTTTTGGAGCACGAATCGTGTGAAAAACTGCAGAGGGAGATTATGGAACAACTAACCGAACGACAACAATATCCACGAAACAGCGATAAATACGGACAAATCTCCGCCACTATTCGCTTTAGATTAAAGCAATTTAACAGCGAAGTACAGCAATTAAAGTCAAAATTAGATACATCAGTTTCATCAATGTATCCTTTTGATATGGCTGTGAATTCATTTATTTTTCTATGACAGTTTCTTAACAAATTTGTCAGAACTCCAGCAGAATCAGAAAGACGAAGCAGACAAATTGAGGTGTTACAAACAAAATCAGTCCATATGAAGAAGATCTTTGATGATCAGGTGTCGATGAAAGCTATGCAAGAAAGGAGAAATCTGTTGAGTGATACAGATTCGGAATGGGCTTCCGCTTCAGCAGGCACATCAGAGAATCTATCAGTCGATGAGTTAAAAGCTAGACAGCAACGGATGTTAGGAGGTCAGTTATGTAGGGTGATCCAGTGTATAGAAAAAGCTTCATCGGAGGTTTTCAATTTTTGTAATTTTATGTTTTTGTAATATTATGTTTTGAATATATTTTTCATATTAAATACAAATACAAATACTTTATTGCCGACAAAATGATCTTCCCGATCACAAAGCAACTTCACAGAACCACGGTCACGCTTGCGCTATTATACCACACTATTATACCAGCTAATTAAAATATGTTTTTAGATTAAAGATGTAGCTTTTTAAACGGATTATTGTTTTTTTTTGCTTAGTAGATTTGTCACGAAGTTACCATTCTAAAATTATATTGTCATATTACAGTTGAGGGTTGGAACCTTTGGTGTTAAAGGGTGTTACACAGCAAAATAAAACACTGAATCACCACAATACACCAAAACACTTAAAAGTGTTTTAGTGTATTGTGGTGATTTAGTGTTTTATTTTGCTATATTGTCATAGTTATACTATGTTAGTGATTTTTAAAATACTAGGTATAATATGATATGCTAATATTATACAAAAAAAATTATTGGACAAAAAATACTTCAAAAACTGAAAATCTGATATGAAGCTTTTTAAAAAAAAATGGTTACACCTATTTTTCTCTAAAAAATATTGTGGGATCAAAAAAATGGCCTCCCAGTGGCTTATAAAATGATTTATTAATTTTTTATGTGCCTACCCCTGTATGTCATTTTAATGAATAAAAATGCCTAAAATAAGCATTTAAATTAGAAAAAAATGTAAAAAATTTCTAGTAAAAAAAAATTTACTGAATATATTGCTCTTTTACCCAGACACCCTCAGGGGTAAAATGGGTGTTTTCGATTATATATATATATATATATATATATATATATATATATATATATATATTATATATATACAGTGTGACCCACTCAAGACCGGGCACCCTCCATAAAATCTGTGTTTATAGTCCGATTTTGATGATTTTTTTTTCAATGTCATGTTATTTCACAAAAAACAAGGCCTACTTAATAAAGTTTTTGTGGTGAAAAATTTGCAAAATCATATTAGCAATTTTTTTCAAAAAATTTGAGTACACCCCTACATTCGGCATCCCCAAAACAGTTCTGTACAAATTTCGTTTAAAAATATTAATTATTAATAATTCTGCAGTTAAATTAAATAATTCCCTATTTTTGCCAATTTAACGATGAGTTATCACGTAACCCTTGAAAAAAACAATCCACAACAATGGGTTTTATTAGCTGTCAATTCTTGCAGCGTAGAATTGAATATTAATTTAATAGCACGCAGAAAAGTGTTGTATCAAGAAATATTATTTGCATTATGGAACAATTAAATATTAGGGATAAAATTGAAATTATTCGTTTAGTGGGTGATAACTATCTTCAAGCAGGAGAAGCTGCCAGAGAATTTAACAACAGACATCCCGACAGACCTGCAGTAAGTAGAAGCACGGTTCAACGAATAAATAGAGTTTTTAATGAAACTGGTTGTGTGTCAAAATACTTACTAAAAAACAGAAGGCCGGAACATCGAATAAATAGGCGGAATGAGGAAATATTAGAATATTTTCGTAACAATCCTCGTGCAAGCATTAGAGGCGCCAGTGTTGATTTGGATATACCAAGGGAAAATATTAGGAGATGTTTGCGAACTAATAAAGTTAAACCCTTTAAACCAAAGATTTTACACACTTTGGAAAACGGAGATGATGTTAGACGATTAGAATTCTGCTTATGGGCTCAAGCAGAGTATTTAAATAATAGAAATTTCTTAAAAGAAATTTTATTTAGTGATGAGGCAACATTTAGTACAAACGGAGTAGTATCCTCTCAAAATTCGCGATTCTGGGCAGTCGAAAACCCTGAATGGGTGATCAATACAAGAAGACAGTATTCTCAGAAATTAAATGTGTGGTGTGGCATACTTGATGATAGAATCATTGGTCCATATTTTTTTGAGAGAAATTTGAATAGTCCAACGTTTTTGAATTTTCTGATTAATGACTTTTGGGATGCAATACATAATTTACCATGCCAAACCCGTTTGAATTTAAAATTTCAATTGGACGGATCACCTGTGCATAACGCGGCAGTTGTCAGGGAATGGTTAAATGAAAATTTTGAAAATAAGTGGATAGGTCGAAATAGCCCGCTAATTGAGTGGCCACCGAGATCCCCGGACCTAACACCCCTTGATTTCTTTCTTTGGGGTTTCTTAAAGCAACAAGTTTACAAGTCTAGACCTCAATCTGTAGATGAATTACGTATTAGAATTACAGAGGCTTCTGCAAATATTACACCACAGCAGCTTAGGAATGTAACTGTTAATCTAAGAAAAAGATGCGACAAATGTATTGAACTGAATGGAGGGCTGGTAGAAGCAACTAGAATTATTTGAATATGTTTAACTTATTATTCGGTTATTGTGTTGCTTGTAGTATTTTTATCATTGTTTGTAATAAAATTCGTTGTCGTGGATTGTTTTTTTCAAGGGTTACTTGATAACTCATCGTTAAATTGGCAAAAATAGGGAATTATTTAATTTAACTGCAGAATTATTAATAATTAATATTTTTAAACGAAATTTGGTACAGAACTGTTTTGGGGATGCCGAATGTAGGGGTGTACTCAAATTTTTGAAAAAAAATCGCTAATATGATTTTGCAAATTTTTCACCACAAAACTTTATTAAGTAGGCCTTGTTTTTGTGAAATAACATGACATTGAGCCCTAAAGTACATTTTTGAAACTTTATATTTGAAAAAAAATCATCAAAATCGGACTATAAACACAGATTTTATGGAGGGTGACCGGTCTTGAGTGGGTGACACTATATATATATATATATATATATATATATATATATATATATATATATATATATATATATATATATATATATATATATATATATATATATATTGCTCTTTAATGCTTGACATACTTTTCCTTTTTTTTTCATTTAACAAACAAATTTGGGAATTTTTTTAATAGATGAAGCAATTTCAAAGGTTACTGTGGCGTCATTTTTTTTTCTTGTTGCATATTTCTAGTTTTTATTATACCTTTATTGTCCATATTATAGAACAAGATACGGGCCTGGAGAATTTGTCGAAGATTATATCCAGACAAAAAGATATAGCAGCTGCTATATCAAACGAGGTGGATTTTCATAACGGTTAGATATTTTAGTGTTTAGTGAGTGTTTAGTCAAATTTTATCGATATATTTTTTAGAAATAATTGAGGATATCGGCACACAGATCGACCGAACCGATACCAGAGTTAGGACCGAAACTTCGCACGTTGGTCTGATAGATCGAAAGGATAACACTTGCGGATACTGGATCGTTATAATCATTCTTTTTATTAGTATAATAGTCGTTGTAAGTTTAAAGTAAAATTGTTATAGAAAAAGATATTTTTACAAATAAAACACATATTTTTAAATCTATGGCTCTGCCATTATATTTTTATTTTAAACGTTTACAAATAACAATAATTTGAAAGTATATAATACAATCTTATAAATACACATTTATTTTTTCTGTATAATGAGTGTTTCTTATAGGTCATCCGCATAAGGAACATCGGCCAAGTTGCCCACCGATGCGATTGAGATGTTTTTTCGGGCCTTTTGTAAAACCTGGAAAAAATTGTTATGTAATAAAATGTCTTCATATACAGGGTGTCCTAGGCAGAGCGTGCATTAGAAGTTTCCATAGAGCTACAATATATAGATTTGGGATTTTTTGCACACCATTGTTTCACAAAACAAGATCTATCAATTAAAAATATTTTCAATATGGCAGCACTTCCGGAAATACCGGAAGTTGATAGGAACTTTCTTATTTTAAATGGGCGCCCCAATTTTTTATTACATACTTAAATTCTCTGTTAAATTTTAGGAATTTTGGTCTAAACACGTTTTTTTTAATCGTTTTTGAGAAAAAAAAATATTTAAAATTTTTGGACGAAAAAAACTGCCTGTCAAAAATATTATGTGTATAGCCTAAACGTTAAATTTAGTGATTGCCACAGCCACTGTGCCATAAGAAAAGACATGTGGCTATCTATTTCAAAAATTAAATTGTTCGAATGTCATATAATAATGGCTGCAGCTGTCATGGAGCTTAGCGATTAAAAAATTATCATAAATCTTTTTTTTTTCAAGTGGAAACCTACTTTTTTATTTCACTAGTTAAAAGGCTTTCCAATTTGTCACTTTTTGTTACGTTTTTAAGTTATTTAAGGTTTAAGTTATTTTTAGTTTCAAGCCTCATATTTTTCTTTCTATTTTCAAATAAGTAAAAAATATCAAAGTTGTATTTTTTTAAATGGAACACTCTGTATATTATTACATTTTTAGTTTCTACGATTAAAATAAAGGTAAATTTGATTAAGGTTTATTATACTTAAACCTTACCGTTTTTGAAATATTTTCAAATTTGTGAAACTGCAGCAAAAAATTCAAGGCTTCATTTCTCCAAGGGTATCAAAGTTTTTAATACTAAATATTTACTGAAGTTTATTTACTGATCAGTTATTGTGTTGCAATAATAAAAATAATACTACCTTATGCAGAGTGTCTAAAAATTTATTTTAAATAATTATTACCTTCAAACGGCAATAACTTGTTTAATTTAAATGGAACACCCTGTATATTTTACGAGAATCAGATGCACAATTTAATTGTCTATCAAATTATATTATACCATTTTTTACCTATCTCTTTAAGTTTCCGTAGAAAATGCATTTTCTTCTAATTTATACCAAATTTATTAATATCAATATACCCACAGAATATTGACATTTTCGATATTTTTTTAGAGCAACAAATGTACAAAATGTACAGGTGCTAAAAGCGATATTACTGGCCCATTTGTTTACAAAAAGAAAACTTATTTAAATCTTTGTAAAAGAGTATACCATGCATGCATTTTCTTGTAATTTAGAACTTATTTATCAATATACCCATGGACTATTGACATTTTAGATTATTTTTAAAGATGTACTAAATTTTTAAAGAGTACAGATACTAATATTGTCGATATAATTCGTTTATTTCATTAAAAAATAAAAAAAACTGTTTAAATATTTGTTAAAGAGGATCAATTAATATGATTCCAGTATTCAAACTACATTAACTGACTGTTTGCGTTGATTAATAATAATTGCTCCAAATACTAAAAAACTGAATTTTGTATGGGCATTAGACAGTGTGATAAAAAGTAACACCTTAAAAATGATATTTCATTTTTTAATAAATGCTTATTTATAACAACAGAGACTTTAATTTGTTAACTTATTATTATATTGATTTCTGACTCAAATCCACATTTATTTATAATAATTTAATAACGAACACAATTAAGTATGTAATTAATTAGTATATGGGCGCAAATAATGGTGTTATATTTAATTAATGGTATACTCTTTTATAAAGATTTAAATAGTTTTCTTTTTGCATACAAATGGGCTAGTAATATTATCGTTTTGCTAAAAACGATAATATTACTAGTCTGTACATTTTGTACATTTGTTGCTTTAAAAACAATCTAAAATGTCAATATTCCATTGATATATTGATAAATGAGGTCTAAATTATAAGAAAATGCATTTTCTACGAAAACTTGAAGGGATAGGTAAAAAATGGTATAATACAATTTGATAGACAATTTAACTGTGCATCTGATTCTCCTAAAATATACAGGGCATTCCATTTAAATTAAAGAAGTTATTGCCGTTTGAAGCTAATAATTATTTAAAATAAATTTTTAGACGCTCTGTATAAGGTAGTATTATTTTATTATTGCAACACAATAACTGATCAATAAATAAACTTCATTAAATATTTAGTATTAAAACGTTATACCCTTGGAGAAATGAAGCTTTAAAAATTTTACTGCAATTTCACAAAATTGAAAATATTTCAAAAACGGTAAGGTTTAAGTATAATAAACCTTAATCAAATTTACCTTTATTTTAATCGTAGAAACTAAAAATGTAATAATATACAGGGTGTTCCATTTAAAAAAATACCACTTTGATATTTTTTATTTATTTCGGACACTCTGTATCTTGTAAAAATATTTTTAAATTGTAGCTCTAATAGTCCTTCAGCGAACCCCAAACTTACAATTTGTAAAAATCTCATCGTTTAGCTACAATACTCCGTGTCGTATGTGGTGAACAACCCTGTATATGACTTTAAACGTCAAGTGATTAAAACAATAGATCTGGCTATGTCATATTGTGACACTTTGTTCAAAAAGCAGTATGTGTATCCAATCATCATTTCCAAGCCAACTTTGCGCTTTTTTTTTCGATCATACGGAATATTATTAATAATATGAACTATTAGATATCAATAATGAGCGAAAATACGAGATATATTTTTATAAATACACTTCTTAAACTCTTAAGCAGGCAGTATTTATAATATAGGAAGTTCAAGTAATTCGTTTTCTGACAGATGGAAATACATTATCTGACTGACACTTAATGTCAAAAGAAGCTAGATAAAATCAAGAAAAATATACGTTTTCAAACTAATTCTTAAATAACTTAAAAACGATTTATTTTAGGTATAGGAATACTTATGTTTAGTTAAAACGTAACGAATTGGAAAACCTTTTCACTAGTGAAATAAAAAAAGTGGGTTTCCATTTGAAAAAAAAATGATTTATGATAATTTTTTAATCGCTCAATTCCATGACAGCTACCGCCATTATTATATGACATTTGATTTGATAGCTAGATTTTTGTTTTCCATTTATGTCACAGTGGTAATCACTAAATTTGATTTTTAAGCTATATAAATTTTTTTCGTCCAAAAATATTAAGTTTTTTTTTTCTTAAAAACGGTTAATGTTAGGTATAGAGTGTTTAACATCAATATTCATAGAATTTTAAAGAGAATTTAATTAATTATTCAACTACCGGTGTTTTCGGAAATGCCGCCATATTTAAAATATTTTTAATCAATATCATCTCGTTGTAAAGCAATGATGTGCAAAAAATCTCCCATCTAGATATCGTGGTTCTCTAGAAACTTTTAATGCACGCTCAACCTGGGACACCCTGTACATAGGAGGTTTCTTAATGACACGTTAATATTTACAGGGGTGATTCTTGAACTTATTTAAAGAAAAAAAAACTTCATATAAATGTATATCCTAAACATTCTAATTCTTGAGATACAGAGCGGTTAATATTTCTTGTGAAGTTTTTTTCTTAGAATAGATCCAAGAATCGCCCCCTTAAGTATGACCATGTCGTTAAAGGAACATTGTGCACATATACAGAGTATTCTTTAATTCAATTGCTACTTACGCTGTTCACATCACTGGCCGATACTGAATCGACTACAGAGGCGACTTCCTCTGCGGACAAAGCGGTGCCGGTTAGAGCGGCTTGCGCGCCGTATACTTGAGCCGCTGTCGATCCGCTTTCCAGTTCCGACAGCAAACTGGTTTTCAGCAAGTTTTTACCTGTACAAAAAAAAGATAAACTGTTAAGAATATACAACATAATTTTTTTTTTCGAAGAAAAGGTGGCCTTAGAAAAGACGATCGTTAATCATTTCTGTCGAGTCTCTTTCTGTATACGTTATATTTGCTATAAATGGGACTTAAAAAAATTTGAAAATTAATACTTAAATCAATTAAGGGCGTTTACGAGTCTCTCTCCGTGTTTTTTCCGTTTTAGCGTAAAATACACGTAAAAAAGACCACTAAAGGTCGCTTCTCACTATACCTTCCGTTTCCATTCCATATCCGTTCCGTATTTTTTACTGTATTGACGCTATACGTAAGCTTCCGTTACGAAAGTTTTATTTTAAAAATTTGTACATTTTGAAAAAGGTAATAGATTTAATTGAGAGGCGAAAGAATAAATAAATAATATCAGCAAAATGTTAACAGAGCCGGTACAAATGTAAGAATTTGACTATGCTGTTTCCGATACGCTTACGTTATCGATTAAGAAAATGTCATAAAAAAATAAACGTGACCTTTCACAGCCATGTATTTATTCGGTAAATAATATCTAATTTCTTGGAAATAGTTTTTTTCGTTTTTTTTTCTAATAAAATATTATTTTTTAACAGCTCTCTAATGTCCCAATCTTTAATATAATTCCACTATAGAACATATTTTTAATCTACGATATTGGTCCTATATTTTTTCTTACCGAATTTCACTTCAAAGACTACCGCGACACCATTTTTTTCCTTCGATTATACCGTACTCACCTCTGTTAACGTCCGCATCGGTGACGCTGGCACTTTTGAAAGCATTCACTGCTCCCGGTACAATTTTCTTGGCCGACTTGGCGGGCACGGCCAGCAAAATTCCGACCAATCCCGTGTCTTTGTAGCTTGCATTGATGCCCCTAACTGAATAGCCGTCGGTGCCACCTAGGGCCCTGGGAATGACTCCGTTGTCGTTGGTGCTCCATTTCAACTAAAAACCGTAGTTTTAAATTTTTATTAATAAACAAAAACGCTATAGAAATATACCTGGGGTCCGGCACTGAGGACGTTCTGTAGGACGGCGGCCGCTAGGGCTTCTTTGGGGTTGTTCACCGCGGCCCCCTCGCCAGCGATCGCCACAAAAGCGAAATCGCCCCCTTTGTCCGACCTAGAAAACGGAATTACGTACTTAATTCTGGTTATACAGGGTAAGTCAACGATAGAGTAAAGTCATTATCTCATTTGTTTCGAGTTTTACAAAAAATGTTAAATAGAAAAATTATAGGGGAGGTTAAGATACACATTTTAAAATTATTATAGAGTATACAAGGTGCTTCAAAAAAGTGTGGCGGATACAACATATGTTTTTTTTAAATGCCACCAACACCCTATTTTTTATTTTATTTTTAGATTCTGCGTAAAATTCCATAACTTTTTTATATATAACGTTATTTAAATTTGTTTAAACAAGTTAAATGCTACAGGGCGTTCAAAATATATTTGTGAATTTCAACTACTTAAAATTAAAATCTTAAAATTTTTAAATGGTACACCCTATATATTATTATTTTTTGTGATATATTTTAGGAAACTCTTCAACTTTTATGAAGTCATATACCTATTATTTTTAATAGTTCGCGATTTATTCCAATTTTTTCTATTTCTGTCCATATTTATAAATAATTACGCTATAACATCATAGTTGCCATGACAAAAAGTAATAATTATCAAAATTTCATGTCTGTTAAGCAAGTTAAAAACAACTTGAATTTTAGTTTAATTTGTTAATAATATACCGTATGATCGAATAAAAACGGCATCAGCGATGGCTATGAAATGAAGATCGCTGTCATTTTATATGTTTATATGGGAAATGTCATCGATTGTCATTTCATAGCCATCGCTGACGCCGTTTTTATTCGATCATATGGTATAATAATACAAAAATGGTAGAGATAATAGTTACAGATTTTCAGTTTTGGGGGAGCACCTTGGAGTTTCTGAAGCACCTTGTATGCTCTATAATAATTTGAAATGTGTATATTTTCTTAATTATAGTAAACCTAATATGGAGCTTTTTTGAAAGTCTGTATAAATTACATAATTATAACCTTACCTAATTTCTCCGCCCTTGTAAGGACTGGGATTGGAGACACCTTCGTTGGGCTCCAAGTTCAAAGACTGAGCGAACTGCGTCAGACTGGAACTATCTATTCCAAAACCAACTACAGCCGCTCTGCTTGAAGTGAAGGTATTGGCAACGTAGTGTTGCAATGTTTCGCAGGAAAGTTTACCTATTTGAAATTTGGGAACAAACTGGGAATTGCCCAACCCTGTTCTGTAGGCAGCTTTGTGAAGTAAGTCAAGTGCACGTAACTATAATTGAAAAAAAATATACCTATATTCAATAATAATACTAATAAAGTTATACTTTATGTATATATATATACAAAACCGCTTGACTTAGAAGCACAAAATTTTGCACAAAGTAGTGTATTATTATTATTCAAAAAAAGATACCTGCAATGGTCGAACTGCCAAGTCAATCTTTAACCGATCTCCAAGTTCGGATAGTTCCCAGGGTTTGAATACTTGCTCAGTAGCCACTTCTTTCAAGAAAGGTAAAACTTGCTCTACAGCTTTTCTGGTGCCTTCCAAAGTATAAGAGATAGTTTCACGGTCTGCTGTAGCAGTTAGGCTAGCCCCAACTTGCTGTATGTTACGGATAATAGCAAACTGGGATGCGTTTTTTGTGGATAATCCAGCGGCGGTACGGATAACGTGTACAGCACCGAGATTATCGCTGGTTTCGTAACGCGATCCAGCTCTGAGAGTTTAAAACAAAACTTTTATGTAAGATCTTAATAAGAGATAGTTTAAAGAAGTAAATACCTGAACGTGACGGAAATTCTGGTCAAAGCGGATTCATTTTCTGCTGCTACAACTACCAGTTTGTTAGTGAGAGTAGTGGTTTTCAAATCGTAATTGGCGATACCATTAACTGGAGCCACTTGAGAATATCCTCTGGCCTGTATATGAAGAAAAATAAGTATCGGAATTACATAAAACGATTGTGGAAACATGCAGTTCTAAAACCTACCGTTACTATACGGAGTAAAGGTCCTTTGGTGATCGAAGAAGCCATTCTTACAGTATTAGATAAAGTTATTATATAATTGAAGAAAAATTCGGCTTCTCTTTAAAGTCCAGCAGCTGACATCGATTGAACTGACAAGTGACAGTTTTCTGACAAGCAAAAAGTATATGATATCTGATATCTTGGATCATATATTCAAAGATGGGCTTCTAAATACTAAAGCGTTTATATGATACGTAAAAAACATGTTGTAAAGGCCCGTGCAGAATAATACTCATCCCTGATTAAAATACAATCTTCTTTACAAATTTTCTAAATTTTTTTAGAGAAACTTTTCTTTTTTGTTATGAGAAAAATACATAAAACCTTAAATTAAAATATGATTAAGCCAGTCTGTAAGGAATCACGCCTTTTAGATGTCTATAGTATCCTAATTTTTAATTTGCGTGCAATCTTGTAATTTTAGGAATTCAAGCAATATTCAGAGCAATATTTTACTAAAATCTATAGGGTTAATCATTTATACAATACCATCCTTGTAAAAGAATACAGTGTCTTTATTTTCGATTGTACATTATATGCATTCTGATTTAAAATGTAAATTTCAAGTGAAAAAATAATTCAAAACATAATTTCCAAGAAATTTATTTATCCTTATCATTAAATTTACAGTATAAAAATAATTGTACTCATAAACTTAGACTAATAAGCGTTCAATTTCCAACTGTATTGTTTGGATTTGGGATTTCAGCTGCGAGCCCTCGTTAATAGTCACACTGCTGGCTATTACCGATCTGGACACTCCGCAGGCTCTTCCCAGAGCCTGTTTGGATCGCACGAACACGTAAGGCACATTTTTATCTTCGCACAACAACGGCAAGTGCATAAGAATTTCGATAGGCTCCGCATCGGCTGCCATAACTATAAATTCAGCAGTGCCTCTGTTAAGCGTCTTGGTCACTTCGTTCGCCCCTTTGCGAAGCTGCTTGTAATTCAGTGCCTGCTGAACCAGATTCAAAATCTTCGTTGTTAGAGTTGGGTCGGCCAGAGGGTATGCTTTTGGATTCACTTCTTCCGCCTTTAATAAAGATTATCAGTTAAAAAAGTTTTAGATATGTTGTGTATTATTCTTACCATGTTTTCCAAGATTATTTATCGAGTAGGAGTGTGATAAATGCAACCTCTCGGCGATTCTTCGCTTCACGGAGGAGCAAATTCGAAGGAAATTTGCGTACCGCGTGTGGAAACAACAAAACGATATTTAAAAAAGTGAGGTTACGTTGTATAAATTTTTATTTCTTCTTCATTCTTGATTAGTTTGCGGTCTCAGTTGCCAGGACTATCCGACTGGCTGATAGTTTCCTATCCAATTCTTTTTTCAGTAAAAGACAAGAGAAGCTTGTTTAAGCGTCTGATTCGGGGCCATTTTAGTTGAATATTAATAAACTGTGTGTATTAATAAATATAACGTGTCAAAAAAAAAATGCTGGCAGAATGTCGTAAAGGCAAGCGGCCATATCTCAGAAGAAGAAGAAGAAGATTGTTTTAAATGTTTTACTGGTTGCCCATATTTTTCTAAACTTTATGCAAACCTTAAAAATAATTGTTTTCTTGGCTTCATAAAACATGTAATTTAAAGGAAAATAGTTTACCACCGATATTAGAAAACATACATGCGGATATTTGTTTTAAAATAATTTTTTAAACCGTTTTTTAAAAATAAAAATAATGGCCACCTGCATTATTTTGACAGTTCTCAAATGTTTTTAAAAATGGATGTTCTTATTTTTTGAATTTCATATAAAAAAGACATTGTAAATATGTTGTTATTATTTTAAAACAATTATTCATACAGACAAGAACATATTTTTTGTGTTGGGAGTGATTAAAAAAATATTTCTTTGGGCCTAAAAATGGCAGAGAAAAATCCGAACCAACTGGATATAAATGGTCCTAATTTTAATCCAAACATGTATCTAGACAAAATATTCAAGGAATGTACGTTAAGACAAATAATGGATCACGAAAACGAGATCGTCAAAGATACACAAACGCTGCATTCCGATATGCAAACCTTAGTATACGAAAACTATAACAAATTTATATCGGCCACAGACACAATAAGAAAAATGAAAAACGACTTCAAAAAAATGGAAGATGAAATGGACCTGCTCGCGTCAAACATGGAATCGATCACTTCATTTTCGGATAAAATCAACAGTAATTTGCAAGAATCTAGAGACAAGATAAGTCATTTGTCCGGTGTTCATAATTTACTACAAAGATTACAGTTTTTGTTTAAGCTTCCTGCTACACTAAAAGGGAGAATGGAGGAAAAGAACTATATTCAAGCAACACAAGACTATCTCCATGCACAAAGAGTCCTACAACAATACGGAGACCTACCAGCCTTTCAAGGAATAAAAAGCGATTGTGTGTCAATTTTAGAGGAACTGAAAGATGAACTAAGGAAGCAATTCAGTAACCCAAGCGCTTCAACCAGAGAATTGATGGAATCAGTTGATTTACTACTTCAATTAGAAGAGCCAGCTAAAGAATTATGTTTAGAATTTTTGTCTTCGGCTGAGAAACGACTCAGTGAACAACTAGTCATATTAAAGGATCAAAGTGAACAGAGAGACATTGTTGAATTTGTTGATTTAGGATGTTCTGGGTTCCTCAGTGATTTGTGTTTGATTATTGCCTCATTCAATGATATGTTTATAAGTAGAATAAATACAGATAACATAGAAAATAGTGAGATTTTTGAAAATTTTGCTGCAGTAGAGCTAGAAAACTTTGTAAAAGATAACATGCAGAAATATTTTGATTTAGTACAAGGCAAGGTGGATTTAGAACAAGATATTGCAGACACCAATACACTGGTACAAGCTTTAGATCGTTTCTATATGAGAATTGAAGGAAACAAATTCTCAAAGGATATTAATTTCACTGTGATGGCCACCGACATCATTAACAATGCTGGCAGAAAACAGTGTAAAGCACATTTATCCATCTTGAAACAGGCCTTTGCCGATACTTTAACCAAGGTAAGACAAGCCTTGACTACACCCAAATTAATTAGTCAAGATGACTCGTCTAAAAATCTCACTGAACTTCTAAATTCCATGATTGTAACAGTGGTAGAGAAAACAAAGGGTGTATTACAAGATCTTGTTGCTTTTGTAAGTCCAGAGATATGTTTTGCTAAAAAGACTCAGTTCAAGGAAAGTTTTTGCATTGATAATGTTCGAGAAGGTCTAGTGGTATGTTTCCTGCACCATCTTACAGCATCTATTCAGAATATCTGTTCTGACGGGGTCCTGGATTTAAAAGCACCCCCTACACTTATTCTGCTCCTATCAAAATTTTGTTTGGACTTCCGTAATGCCAGTGTGCACTTTCTTCTTTCAGAAACCGATGAAGTGTTTCATATTAACCATAAAAGAAATGGCAATGCCTTGACTAATGAGTCAGAAATCAGTAATACCATGCAAGAAACTGCACAGTATTTATTAAATTACTACGTTAGACTCCAGGGGTACAATTGTTCACAGATGTTGAGAAAAAGTGTGGAGACTAGAGACTGGTTGCATACCATCGAGCCTAGGACTGTTAGGGCTGTTATGAAGCGAGTGGTTGAAGATATTTCAGCTATAGATGCTACAGTTGCGCTGCTCTACGAGGATCAAGGCACTGCAACAGGAAATAGCAGCGATTCAAGTAGAAAAACTCACAGTATTTCTGTGTCCAGGCACCAGTATCGTTCAAATTGGTCCAGTTATACACCAAGCCACTTAGATTCGACTCTAGTTTCAAACATGCACAAGCTATTCAGCGAGAGAATTGAAGTGTTTTCACCAGTTGAATTCTCAAAAGTATCAATACTAACTGGCATAATAAAAATAAGTTTAAAGACTTTTATAGAGTGTGTTAGGTTGAAGACGTTTAGTAAATATGGACTGCAGCAAATTCAAGTCGATACGCATTATTTACAGTTGTATTTGTGGCGGTTTGTTGCAGATGAAAATCTGGTACACTTTTTGCTGGATGAAATGTTGGGTTCTGCCGTGCATCGATGTCTGGAGCCTGTTTTGATGGAACCTAGTGTTGTAGATATAATCTGTGAGAGAGGCTGAAAAACTATTGTTACATGTATGTTTGTTATTATTAAATGTTTTTTAATTGTTAAGTTCTGTTAAATGTTTATTTATTATAAATGCTTTATTTTATGTAGAATCTTGTATACTAGATATAGGTCTTTGTATAAGTCAACCTACTGTATTAGTTATTTGTACTGGATGTTAATATAAAATTATAGAGCAACTTCTTTCAATTTTTAAATTGTTTAAACAAAATTGTTCTTTTGTCTGTCAAAAAACGTAAATAAAGAAAACCACAGATCAACCGCTAGATTACATACCAAAGATTACTTGACTAACAATCAGGGTTGGTAAGTAAAAAACCATTGAAAAAAACGTTGTTTATACCTGTAGGAAAGTTATTTTACAATGAAGTAAAGAAACGTGTGCTTTTCATAAATAAATCAAAAAAACAGCTCACTGGTTTTGTACTAACCTTGATGTTTTGGTTTTGTGTCAACCCTGTTTATATATGATTGGAGTAGTCTACAGTGTCTTCTTAATTTGTAATCTGTGGTATTAAAGATAAACAATATTCTGTGTACGTGTTAATTTGACAGAAGTTTGTTGACATTTGATATTTGTGGATAAAGTGGCGAAAAATTAAATAAAATTTCCTTTTAAAATAATATAATGATCTATAAAAACTCGTATAGAAGATAGTAATTTCATACCACTTTTTATAATCATGGTTTTATCCAGCTTTATTGTGATATCTCTTTTGGTGTTTATCCTCTCTACTAGCTTTGCCAGAATTCACAAACTTGAAATATCGGTAAATTACGTTTTGGTAATGTTTACAAGGACTTTACACTTTTGTTATCTTTCCAGAACGATGCACGAAGATACATCGATCTCAGTACTTTCGGCTTTTACCAAGGAGGTACCCTAGAAGTTACGCTTACAAACTTTTATGCCATACCAGACAATGACTCATCTTTGGTAAAGTTTTCTGGTTTATATACATTCTCTCCATGATCTTAATTGTGTTTTAGTTTGGATTTATCTTATACCGCACAGTTAACGACAAAACAAACCCTTACATGAACGCCCATCAAGATTCCTGCATTCTACAGGAACGAATGACCAATGAGACAAACATTGTTTATTTTCTGATGGATCTCAAAAAAAGGCAGCTTAAAGTTGAATGTACTGATAAAACAATCTCCACAATTCGCGTATACAACAGTAAAACCGCTAAATCTACCACAGTAGCATCCTGCAAAGACTTTTATCTGGATATGAGTGCAGTTACAACGAACGATCACACCTATTATAATTCTTCAGTGAGTACACATTGTGAACCATTGTTAATTGACTTATTATTATTATTTTTTAGTTTGTTATTGAAGTGGAATCAATAATGGCAGAGGGATTATACAATTTGTTCTTTCACAGTTGTCCCAAGTCTGATTTAGAAACCTTGGTCAATTTCGAAATGGAAATAATCGAACGAAATACAGAAAATTATTTATCCGCTGGCGAAATACCTTTACCAGCCTTGTATTGCATGATGGCCATTCTATTCTTCCTTTCTGGTATGTTCTGGGTGTTCCTCCTCAAACAATCCAAGCATCCAGTGTTTAAAATCCACTACATGATGGCGGTTTTGGTATTTTTGAAAGCCCTATCCCTGGCTTTCCATGGAGTAAACTACCATTACATTGAGAGACTTGGATTTCATTTAACCACATGGGCTATACTGTTTTATATAGCGCATTTGCTTAAAGGAGCCCTGCTATTTGTGGTTTTGGTGCTGGTCGGTACAGGGTGGACTTTTATTAAACACGTTTTAACACCTAAGGACAAGAAGTTGTTTATGGTGGTGATTCCACTGCAAGTGTTGGCGAATATCGCGCAGATCATTTTGGAGGAGAGCGAGGAGGGGGATAGGGAGTATCTGACGTGGAGAAACGTGGTGATATTGGTGGATTTGTTGTGCTGCGGCTGTATACTGTTCCCGGTCGTGTGGTCCATAAGACACTTACAAGTAAGTCAACAATATAATACAATATAATTGTTTTAATAATACATTAATTTCTCCAAAAAAGCCCTATGGGTATTTCGCCACTGCAAGAGAATCTACGAAATAAAATAGTTATTTTTTGTAAACACTGCTGGCGTTAATGGAGGTTTCGGAAAGTATATGTCTTTCCGTCGTCGGAAGCAAAAAAAATGATTTTTTTTAATTTAAATTTTTTATTTTTAATTTTAATTTTTCTTTTATTTTTTTAATTTTTTTAAAATCTTTTCATTTTATTTTTATTTTTTTTATTCTTTTCTATTCTTTTTTCAATTTTTTTAATTTCTTTTGTCCTTCTTGCAGTGGTAGTATCTATAGTAGGATTTTTTTTCGAGAGATGAATTCGCCACATATGTGGGTATAGACATTTTTTTAATACATTAATTGATTGTTGTTGATTAATAATTGCTCCAAATACTAAAAAAAACCTGAATTTTGAATGTGTATTAGACAGTGCGGTAAAAACAACACCTTATAAATTTTACTTCATTTTTTGACTAATGCTTATTTAGTCTGTTACTATAATTTTTTTTGGTATTACACAGGTTGGCTCATTTTTATCTTGTCCCATATTAAGCAGGTTTTCTTTAACTTTTTTATTTTTTGAGCTTTTTAAAAATCAATAATTTATCAAAAACATTGAGAAATTTAGAATTTATAGTTTTTTTTTGTTTCAAGTTTTAAAGCGTGTTTTACCAAAAATGGCACACACTGTCAAATAAATAAAAATTGCATTTTTTAAATGGTACACCCTATAAAGGATTTCATTCACCTCATCGACACGGAGTATCGTTGGAGGACTAAGGCTACAATTTAAATTTATTTTCAGAAGGTACAGAGTGTCCCAAATCAAGAGAAAATATCAAAGTTGTATTTTTTTAAATGGAACACCCTGTATATTATTACATTTTTAGTTTCTACGATTAAAATAACGGTAAATTTCATTAAGGTTTACCGCACTATAATCTTATCGTTCTTTAAATATTTACGTTTTTGTGAAAATACAGTAGGTAACAATTTTAATGCTTCATTTCTCTGGGCGTATTTAAGTTTTTAAAACCAAATATTGTACTGAAGTTTTTCTATTCCCTAAATTTTGTGTTGCAATAATCAAAATAATACTATCGTATACAGGGTGTCTAAAAATTTATTTTAAATAATTGCTAACATTAAACGGCAATAACTTGTTTAATTTAAACGGAACACCCTGTATATTTTACGTGAATCAGATGCAAAATTTAATTGTCTATCAAATTGTATTACACCATTTTTTACCTATCTCTTCAAGTTTTCGTAGAAAACACTTTTTTATATAATTTAGACCTCATTTATCAATAGACCCAGGGAACATTAACATTTTAGATTATTTTTAAAGATGTAACAACTTTTCAAAGAGTACAGATACAAATATTGTCGATATAGTTCGCTTATTTCATTTAAAAATAAAAAAATATGTTTAAATATTTATAAAAGAGGACAAACTAATATGATCCCAGTATTCAAACTACATGCATTGATTGTTGTTGATTAATAATTGCTCCAAATACTAAAAATGAATTTTGTATATGTGTATTAGACGGTGTGGTATACATATGTACCTTATACATTTTATTTCAATTTTTGACAAATGCTGATTTATAACAACAGATACGTTCATTTTCATAACTTATTATTATATTGATTTCTGATTCAAATCCACATTTACTTGGGCCCGGTGGTCTGGGGGGGGCCCGTTAAAGGTTGTAAAATATTCATAATTTTTGAATTTTATCGGAAAAGAGGGCCCGAATTTTTGCTTGGGCCTTAGGGCCCGACCAGATGAAAAATAGACCCTGTAAGTAGGTATATTTAATTGGTATACTCTTTTACAAAGATTTAAATAAGTTTTCTTTTTGTAAACAAATGGGCCAGTAATATCGCTTTTAGCACCTGTACATTTTGTACATTTGTTGCTCTAAAAAAATATCGAAAATGTCAATATTCTGTGGGTATATTGATATTAATAAATTTGGTATAAATTAGAAGAAAATGCATTTTCTACGAAAACTTGAAGGGATAGGTAAAAAATGGTACAATACAATTTGATAGACAATTAAATTGTGCATCTGATTCACGTAAAATATACAGGGTGATCCATTTAAATTAAACAAGTTATTCCCGTTTAAAGCTAGTAATTATTTAAAATAAATTTTTAGACACGCTGTATAAGGTAGTATTATTTTGATTATTGCAACACGAAATTTAGCAAATAGAAAAAACTTCAGGACAGTATCTGGTTTTAAAAACTTAAATACGCCCAGAGAAACGAAGCAGCATTAAAACCGTTACTACATTTTCACAAAATCGTAAATGTTTCAAAAACGTGAAGTGCGGTAATCCTTAATCAAATTTACCTTTATTTTAATCGTAGAAACTAAAAATGTAATAATATACTGGGTGTTCCAATAACCCTGTATAATAAGTGACTTTTAAAAATTTAATCTCGACACTTAAATCACACTATTTTCAATTTTCTCTCTAGGAAGCTTCGGAAACCGACGGCAAAGCCGCCATAAATCTGCGAAAATTGAAACTGTTCCGGCACTTCTACATGATGGTGGTATGCTATATCTACTCCACCCGCATCATAGTGTACCTGTTGAAAGTGATCGTGCCTTTCCAGTACAGCTGGCTGCACGAAATGTTCAGGGAGATGGCCACGTACGTGTTCTTCGTGCTGACCGCCTACAAATTTAGGCCCGCGTCGCACAACCCTTATTTCGCCCTGTCCGACGATGAAGATGATGTCGACGAAGTGTAAGTTTTTCCACAATTTTTTTTCTACCATACGATCGCAAAAAAAAAAACGGCGTCAAAGACGGCTGGGGAATGAAGATCGATGATAATTTTGGCGAGGTCAAGCTCTATGACGTCTAGAGCTGACAGTTGTTATAGCTAGACAGTTGAAATTTTCACAGATAATGTATCTATGTTGCCGCTATAAGAACAAATACTAAAAACAGAATTAAATAAATGTTTATAAATAAAAAAGTACTTTCACTAAACATTATCTTTCAAGTAAGAATTTTACATAGAATCTTTCAAGTCCTCGGTGGCCGCGTGGTTAAAGCGTGAGGACTTTACGCTGCTATGACGTTTGAGCCGTAATAAGGCAGGTTCGAATCCTAGTCGAGGCCAAGGATACTATAGAGATAAGGATAGTTCGATTCCTATCTTCCTGCACTGTCAGTTTTTTTACGTCATCTACTGACCGAGTTGAAGTTGGCGCTAAAGATTTTAGACAGTGACAGTTATTTTTGCATTTGACGGACGAGCGCACAGTGCGTTGGAAGATAAATTTAGCGGGACAAAAGCGTTTGGTTAGAAATAAGCCAAAAAATGTGTACTGATAAGAATAAATAGTAGACATTCCAATTGATAAAAAATGCATGAATATTCTTTGTATTTCGATACATTTTTATCAACCAAATTTGGTCGTTTTCTGCTCAGCAAGGCAGAGATCATACGAAAACAAAATATTTACAAATGCTTATACATTTTATTAGAAAGCCAAATTATGTTGAAGATTGCCAAAGGTATGTACTTTTCTACTGTATGTATATTATTTGTTAAAATCCTTCGTGTCCTTGTTCTGCAGATATCAAACTTTCACTTTTTTTTCAAATATCGATATATTGAATGATGTAGATCTTTTGAGTTACCAATAGTTACCAACACAGGTAGTCATAGTCACAGGGAGTTCAAGCTTAACAGGTGAATGCCCAAAAAGATTCATTTCAATCGGATAGTATAAAAACAAAACAACTCCATCAAAAGGCACTGAGTTTAAAAAATTGTCTTAGATACTTACTATATGAATTTACAATTACCGAGTGTTAAAATTAAAATTAAAATATCTATCTTATTTATTATTTTCAAAATAAAATATATTTTTTTAAAATAAATTATAGAGGGTGTCACAAGATTACAAATTAATTAAAAAAAAACTGCTAAAGAGTTTTTTGATATCATAATTTTATGTATCTGGCAATAGTTTACAATACGGTTTTTGTGTGTCATGTACGAATAATATTATAGTTTTATCTTGTATTTATTTATTAATAAATTAAGTTGTTAATAAATAAATAAATTTAACCATATAGTTGCTATATATTAGACCATTTGCTACGTTCTTAGATTTTAAGTCCCAAACATTGCTTTTGAGATTTTGTCCCGCTAGAATAACCCTCCGCCGCACTGTGGAGCGCTGGTCAGCGCGTGACGTAGCATTCCAGGACGACTACGACAGCGGCGATTTGACGCTTCGTTTTTTTTTTAATTTTTACATATTTTTATATAGTTATTTTTACTTTTTACATATTTATTATTTATTAATACAATTTTTAGGAACGCGTTTCTTCGTTTTTTTATATTCTTATATTATACATTACTTATATTATACATTACTTATATTATATATTCACTATATATTTTTTTATAATGTCTAATGTTGTATAGATAATGAATGGTACGGAACCCTTTGTGCGCGAGTTCGACTTGCACTTGACCAATTTTTTATTTAATCTTTCTATAATTTGTGCTAATTTTTGACAAGTTTTATGTCAATTTTTCGTAAATTGCATCTAGAGATTGACCTCGCCAAAATTATCATCTATCGTCACTCCCCAGCCGTGTTTGACGTCGTTTTTTTCCCGATCATGTGATACATACAGTGTGTTGCATTGCTAACCTCAACATGGGAAATCCCATGTAAATTTTAAACATGATAAGTAAGTTTTCCCCATTTTATTTTATAAAAAAATAAGTAAAAATGATACTTTTTGTGCCGAGGCTGTACGTTTGACGACATAACAGGCAAAAGTAATTTTTGCTCCGAATAGAACATGCTATTTTTTTCAAACGTCACAAATAATTTTGTAAACAATTTTAAACGTTCCAAATAATATAAAAAGATTTAAAAATAATACCTTGTAATTATACCGGGTGTTCCTTAATGATTCTAATATTTAAGGGGGTGGTGATTCTTAGTCCTTTTCTAAGAGAAAAACTTCATATGCATGTATGTCCAAACATCTTAATTTCTGAGATACAGGGTGTTTTCTAAAAAAAAACTGTTTGCGTAATAACTCTGATTTTATCATAGATATCATAATGAAACTTGATACACGTCTTTTATGTATCAAAATACCTTTTTTGGTGGACAAAGAATTTTATTTAGTTCAACCAGTGCCGTTCATACGTGTTTTACACTGAATATTTTTGGAGAAAAAAGTGGTACACCAGTGACTTCTTTTAAAATAAAAATTATCAGATATTTTCAAAAAAAAACTAGAAAATTTTACCAAACCCTGTATCTGAAAAGTTAAGATGTTTAGGACATATATTCATATGAAGTTTTTTCTTAGAATAGGTTCAAGAATCACCTCCTTAAATATTAGCATGTCATTAAGGAACACCCCGTATATCGAGAAACTATGGTAACGCTCGATGAATTTGACACTTAATGTCACTGTAATAATACCGTATGATCAAATAAAAACGTCGTCAGCGATGGATATGAAATGAAGATCGCTGTCATTTTATATGAGAAATGTCATCGATTGTGATTTCATAATCATCGCTGACGCCGTTTTTATTCGATCATACGGTATATTTTCATACTTTTATGCTTAGGCGTTAAAATGACTTTTTTAAATTGTCAATCACGTCGTAAAAATTAATACTTTGTGACGTTTGAACGTTTGTTCTTCTACAGATGTCGCAAAATGATTTTCTCTAAGAAAAGTTACAAAAAGTACACTGTAAACATAATAGAATCTTAAAAAAATCAAATATATTTTGTAGATAAAGACACGGCTTTAAAAAAAATTATTTATTAAATACTAATATATTATTTATTAAATACTATTAAGTAATAATAGTTAATAATAACATTTATTAACATAAATATATATTTAGTTTGACAGAATCCGGAGCGACTGAAGGTTTAAAACGAGTGAATTCGCGTCACGTCAAGGTACCACTCCATCAGACCATCATGGAAGTAACGGAGGAGGAAAAAGATGCTTTATTAGGGCAGAGCGAAAGTAGTCACGAGTACGATTAGTAATACTTAAGCCCAACTAGTGTTACTCTATTTATTTGCTGTGATAGGTTTTCCAGGATTTCCTCGTTTTGAAGAAGAAACAAAAGTTGAAAGTTTAAAGTTATTATTTTAACGGAATATAAAAGAACACTTTGCACTAACATATGTCTATTCCAAAAGTTGTATGCATGTGTATGTAAAAAAATTAATACCTACCTATTTCGTATAATGTTAAGGCTGACTTTAATGAAAGTAAAAAGTTTTGAAGGATTATTGTTGTATTATTTATTTTATAAGAGGTCAGCAGGTATAAAATTGAAATAATCTAACTTGTAGCCTAAAAACTGACAATATTTGAGAATATAAACAGTAGAGGGGATATTTATGTCAATTTTTTATTAGTGTCTTAATGAATATTAATAATCTTTATTTGAATACCTGTTATTTTCTGATGAGTTAATGCCTTGTGTTTTTTTTAACAACTTAAATCACTGTTATTATTGATCAAACTTTTGGTTTTGCCCTACAGACAGTGGTTTTGCACCAGTCCTTCCAGCTCAATGATATCTTACAAACTAGGCAAGCATTTAATCACATTACTATGAATATCTGTATTGTTTTCAATTAATCATTCCACATAGATCTTGAATTAGGTAGTATATAATTCTGGTCGATTATCTTCAATCCAGAGACAAGTATCTGGTCATTTTTAGGCCTTCTGCAGGATATTCGTAACCCCCTCAGAAGTAGCACTTACTTCTTGTTTTGTTTTAATATTATTTGAAGCTGAACACTGAAAAGAAAATATATAGTTAAAATTTAGCGGTATTACCAATTTAGCTGTATTATAATGGGTATATTTTATTCGTTTTATTATTCTTGAATAATATTCGATTGCCCGCCAACTGTCAGTTATTAAAAGTTGAAATGTCAGTTGATTAATTTTCTAAAATATCCAAAAAATAATAAATCTAGTGTAAAATACGTTATTAACTGCATAAAATAATCGTATCCTTAATTTACCTTCTCTTTGAAGTATACGGAAGCAATAATTTAACTTTGTTTAGCAAATTAATCGAAAAAATCATTTGTGAAATCTAAGCAACCAGTAATACACCTTTGGAACAATCAATGCCTTAATATCTCACCGCTCAATCCCGACATAAAATAAGTACTTATATAAAAAACAAAAGACAATCATTTGGGATTCGCAGACGCGGCGTGCGATGTAGACTCTAATCCTAACTTTCTGGCGCTTGAGGAATGCGACGTTATGGGAACTGGCCAGCCCATAATTTAGCCCTCTTGAGTTGTTGTTAGAGAATTGTCTGCAGTCGTACGATGTCTGTCAAGGTAGTCTAATGATGACGAGGCGCCGGTCAATTCTACCACGAAATTCCGCATTCTCAGGTACCTTCGTTTACGGGGGGGATTGTTAAGATTCGTCTAGTCGGAGAGACGACGCTTGCAATTCACCCCGTAAATGCTAGGAGCTATAAACTTGGGAATGTTTTTTGCTACTTTTTTCAATAAATTTAATTTCCCTTACGACCCCCATACACTCGGTTTTAACAGTAAAGAGAATACTCAGAATTTCAGATAACTAAAAATTTAACTGAATATTATTATTGGCACTTAATATCATGGTATCTCAGAAAAATTCTCTTGCTGAAGTTTACCGATTGCAATTTGGACCACCCTGTATATAGTCAGGCTGGGAAAAAATAAAGCACACAAAATTTACAAGTATTTAATTTTATTACACACTTTTTGAATTACATTGAACAAAAAGGTGGACATTCTCCAAACTTCTTTTTTGTATGTGTGTGTGCGCTTTTGTATATAATGACGTCATTTTTCTTATTGTCCATTTGTATAAAAATCTAATCTATACAATGTTAATTTATGTCAAAAAGTTTGGTGCATAAGTGGCCCATATTCTTAAATTCTCTCTTTGTTATAAACAAAAACTGAAAGTAAATTTTGTTTATTCTAATTTTTTTGTTTGAATCTACAGGATGATCCGACCTGTATTCCGGAGACTTGGGCAGCATATTCTGCAGAAGAAAATAAGCAAAAAAGTTCGTATAAATGTATGTCCTAAAATGCTTAGTTTCGGAGATACAGGGTGTAGAAGTTTCATTTTTACTTCGATTTTTTCCTAATAATTTCTGAAGCATGATTTTTTACAGACACCAATTTTCATCCAAATATTCACGTTGCTTCAGAAATTATCTTGAAAAAATCGAAATAAAAACGAAACTTCTACACCCTGTATTTCCGAAACTAAGCATTGTAGGGCATGCATTTATACGAACTTTCTTACTTGTTTTTATCTGCAGAATATGCTGCCGCAGTTTCCGGAATACAGTTCGGACCACCCTGTATATTATTTTTCTTTATCTTAAGGACTGGTTATAAGTCCATTGTTAAATATGTGTGGTAAATATTATTAACTAAGTTTAATCTACTATGACACTCTAGGAACTTGATAATTCAAACAAATATATTTATATCTAGAAATATACAGGGTGTCCCACTTAAGATGGATACAAGCCAATATCTTGGTTGTTTGTTGAGCGATCTTTTTCATTTTTGGCAGGAGGCTGTATGGCTATAAGACGTACATTTTGGCCAGGGTAAGAAATGCGATACCTCATAGACGTACGTTTTAATGGGGTTTGATATTTTTCGAGTCAAGAGTAAACTACCCTTAGGACAGTATTTATTTCAAATCTGATAAATTATATTGAATCCTTCTTACCCAAGATACTTAAGTTCTATTTTTGATAAATATTGATACAGGGTGTGTTATTAAAATCAGACATTTTTATTTTTATTATTATTTTTTGAAGTACTTACAACGCCACTGGATAAACAACTGGTTTATTATCAGTAACCGATTATAACCAATTATCAATTAATAATCAATTTAAGTTTTCAGATTTCGAGTTGATTTGGTTCAGCTTCCATAATAATTAAGATACGATACAAAAAAACTAAATATTTTCAATTTATTTTGTTTACTTTAAAAAAATTGTTTTTTAAGTTTGCTAATACAAATGAATAAAATGAGTTACAAAATAATTTAAAAATCCAGTTCAGTGGAATCTGAAATATGATTTTTAATCCTTTTATTGAGGAATATTTTATAAAAATAAATAGTTAAATATTTAAAACAATCACTATTAACTTTGAAAAATATGCTCTAAACAAAGATTTATAAAACTATAACGAACTAAAAGTCAACATTTTCGACCAAACCACCATAATTGGATATAATTGGTTACTGATAATAAACCAGTTGTTTATCCAGTGGCGTCGTAAGTACTTAAAAAAAAACAATAAAAATAAAAATGTCTTATTTTAATGACACACCCTGTATCAATATTATAAAAATTAGAACTTAAGTATCTTAGGTAAGGAGGATTCAATATAATTTATCAGATTTGAAATAAAAACTGTCCTAAGGGTAGTTTACTCTTGACTCGAAAAATATCAAACGCCATTAAAACGTACGTCTATGAGGTATCGCATTTCTTACCCTGTATCCATCTTAAGTGGGACACCCTGTAGAATAAGTTATTAGATAGTGATAGTAACCATATCAAAAGTTTTGAAATTTTTTTACACATTGTTTCGTTCTTCCTAAAAAATACGATTTGGGTACAATTTCTGTTAATTGTTTCTTTAATCCTGTGCATTTTTTGATATACATTCTTAAAAATTACTTATACAAAAAACAGCTTAGTTCTATATGGATTATCATTATTGTAAAAAACTTTTGAGTTTTCTATATCTATATTGGTGTTTTACTTTCAGAGTGTATCACATCAAAATAAAAACACTAAATCACCACAATACACCAAAACACTTTTACTTTTACACTGGACGCGCGTTTCGCTAACCATGTTAGCATCATCAGCAGATGATTATAAACTAAAGTACAATCTACAAGTTGAGTGTTTATATACTCGCCCAGTGGGCACCGAGTGGGCGTGGCAAAATCTAGCCAACCGAGTCAAAACCCACTGAGCGTAACAGTTAGATTTCCGCCACTAGAGTAGTAGGAACAAAGAACTTGAAGGAATTGGACCGTTGTCTCTGTTCATACTATCTTTACATTTATTAATTCTGATGCTTTCATATGCATCTAATTGCCTGTAATTTGAAACTTGTTTAATTAATTTTAAATTATTAAGATCTATACAATGTTCTTTATCAACAATATGTTCGGCAACGCAAGATTTATCCGGTCTACCATATCTTATCTGAGCTAAATGTTCTTTAAATCTAGTTAATATTGATCTTCTAGTTTGCCCAACATATTTCGGATTACAATCTTTACAAGAAATTTCATAAATACCCGACCTTTCCAGTGGAGGTGTTTTATCCTTTGAATTACCTAATAATTGTTGTAATTTATTATTAGCACTATACAAAAATTAATAATTGACATTCTTAAAAATTCAATGGCAAATGGTCTCGACAACAAAACTGTGACTGAATATATTGAGCTTACATCGTTATGTATGAAACAAAATTG
This sequence comes from Sitophilus oryzae, assembly GCF_002938485.1. NCBI lineage: Eukaryota > Metazoa > Arthropoda > Insecta > Coleoptera > Curculionidae > Sitophilus > Sitophilus oryzae. The sequence continues at coordinate 1,379,393 of NW_022146011.1, read as the reverse complement.
TTTTCAATTTAATAACAACTTTTTTGAACAGCGGGAAGGTACAGCGATGGGTAATCCATTGTCTCCATTTTTGGCTAATTTATTCATGAGCAGGTTTGAAGTGGAGGCTAAGAATCAGTTTGAGTATTTTCCAAGAGTATGGTTTAGGTATGTGGATGATATTTTTGCTGTTTTTGACACACATTCAGACACTATAGATAATTTTATTTCTAAGTTAAATAATCGTTTTCCTTCCATTAAATTTACGCATGAAATTGAGAACAACGACAGATTACCATTTCTAGATGTATTAGTTATTAGAAATACTAATAATTGCCTGGCATTTGATATCTATAGGAAAAATACGACCACACGCAGATATATTCCTAATGAATCACATCATAGTGTTGAACATAAAATGGCTAGTTTAAATTTCTTAGTTCATAGGTTACTTAGTTTCCCACTTTCCAACGAAAGATATGAAATAGAAAGAGATTACATTAGGAATGTAGCTGAGTGTAATGGATATTCTCCTTTACTAGTTGATAAATTAATTAGAAAACGTAGGTATAGGTTAATGATTTCTGAAAATTCGACTTTTCAAGTGGAGAAAGATACGTCTAAATATTTTTCGATACCGTTTGATAGAGAGTTATCCCGTGGTCTAAAAGGAATTTTTAAGAATGTCAATTATAAACTTGTGTATAGTGCTAATAATAAATTACAACAATTATTAGGTAATCCAAAAGATAAAACACCTCCACTGGAAAGGTCGGCTATTTATGAAATTTCTTGTAAAGATTGTAATCAGAAATATGTTGGGCAAACTAGAAGATCAATATTAACTAGATTTAAAGAACATTTAGCTCAGATAAGATGTGGTAGACCGGATAAATCTTGCGTTGCCGAACATATTGTTGATAAAGAACATTGTATAGATCTTAATAATTTAAAATTAATTAAACAAGTTTCAAATTACAGACAATTAGATGCATATGAAAGCATCAGAATTAATAAATGTAAAGATAGTATGAACAGAGACAACGGTCCATTTCCTTCAAGTTCTTTGTTCCTACTACTCTAGTGGCGGAAATCTAACTGTTACGCTCAGTGGGTTTTGACTCGGTTGGCTAGATTTTGCCACGCCCACTCGGTGCCCACTGGGCGAGTATATAAACGCTCAACTTGTAGATTGTACTTTAGTTTATAATCATCTGCTGATGATGCTAACATGGTTAGCGAAACGCGTGTCCAGTGTAAAAGTAAAAGTGTTTTGGTGTATTGTGGTGATAGAGTGTTTTTATTTTGCTGTGTAACACCAAAGGTTCCAACCCTCAACTGTATCACATAAAATAAGATGAAATTATTTTTTTAAGGCATCTGTTAAATTGTTCTTGTGATAGTGATACCTCACAAAGCCGGGCTCCACTGAAATTATTTATTGAGTGCTGCCACTAATTATATCAGGCTGATACTGTGCTACTTATAAGCAGGGTTGTTAAGTAGTTTATGAAGCAAAAACTACGCGTATTTTTTTGTATTAACTACATTTTAAAAACTACCTTCAAAAATTACACAAAAACTACGTTAAAAAGTACCTACAAAAATATAGTAAAACATAAACAATTTAGACTTTAAACAAAAATCAAGCCAAATTCTTATCATGGAAGTATGAAGTTATATTATATTTGTATAAGTTAAACAACATCAGAAAAAAAGACAATTTTTTTTTCAAAAAAACTGTATTTTCTATGAAATACAAAGTAACATTGAACACAAAATAAACTATAAATTCTTATGGAGAAATTCTCCATAGACATTCTCCAGGAGAATATATGATTTTTTACATCTAAAGGCACAACTTCATAATTCCCCTCTTCCCAGAAGGTATGGAGACATCGATGTCTTCCAACCATTTTTAACTACTAAGTATCAAAAATATCACATAATAAGGAACAAATTCACAAAATATAGATTTTTTATTTCTTTAAATTGATCAATAAACAAAGCTTTTAGGTTATGTTTTCACTGTTATTTAAAAAAACTACATTAGTTACATAAACTACACATTTAAAAAACTACTTGTGACATGTAGTAAATGTAGTTTATTAATTACTACGTGTAGTTTAACAACTCTGCTTATAAGTAGTCATGTTCTGAAAAGACTCTATAGAGTCAAAACTGGGTGAGGGTCCAGTCAAGTTCTTCAGTGAGTCATGTTCACTGTTTTGTTATACAACAAATTTGAAAAATATTCTTGAAAATAATGTTTATTTTAACAGAAGTCAGAGTAGTAGCCTTGTATATGAATTTTATATAAACAAGGGTAGTAGGTACCTTTTTTTCGAAATCCATATTTATCCATCCTTTATAAACTTAAGTAAGATTTTTGAATGAATTCTCATTATTGGCTCTTAAATTTTGTAATAAAATACAAAAATAACTGGCCTGTATACTGAGCCGACCATGAAAACTTAAATTCCATGAAAAAATTGGCGGTTTATCTGTTTAAACTATAATTTCAAAAGTTTATTATTGTTTACCGCTATTTTTAGGCCATACGTTTTTCTCCGTAGTCACTTTTTTTATGAAACTCGAATAAAAAATGTACAGGGTGGACCAAATTGGACACTTTTACAGGTAAATACCCTTTTCTATAGGAGATAGACGAAAACTGATATCGGTGTCTGGAGCCCAATTTTTATTAAAAACATGATAGTGAAAACCGCACATCGATATCTGTTACCGTTTCGGAGTTACGGGGTGTTTTTCAAAAATGTGCATTTTTAACAAATCGTTGTACCTTTTTTGCTATGGAAAAGTTTGTATTTTTATGAAAACATTTCCAAAGCACATTTTTACATAGATGGTTATTTTTTTTTTCATGATTTGTTTTTTAATGGTTTAAGTATAATATTTTTAAAATTAATAATTTAAGAGTTACCAACAGAAAATTTGATTTTTTATATGTGACACCCTGTATATTTTTAATTCATTGAAAAGAACTTAAAATTACCTCTCCAAAAATATAGCAAATTTGATATTTTGCTCGATTCCTCTTCGAGATTTATATACAGTGTGTCTCAGATTTTAATCGGGAAAATTTAATAGACGATAGAACTTGCAAAAATAAAACAAAAAGTTCATATAAACTTGTAAGATTTAAAGGTTCCTTTTCGAGATACAGGGTACCATTAGAATCCCAATTATAATATTAATTACCAATTAGAATTTAATTTTTTTCGCAAGAAGTAAGCAAGATAGACAAAAAAGTCAGGAGACAAAAAAATTATATTTTTAATTACTAAATCCAAAAATAATATTAAACTTCTAAAAAAGCAGTGGCGTGCCTATTTTTTCCTTTAAAATAATTTAACAGTGATGCCCCACCGCCGCCCCTGGCCATTAAACTTAAATCTAATTACATCAAATTAAGTCCCATAGTAAGTATTATAAACGGGTCAAGTTATATCAAAATCGATTAAATAGTTTTTCAAATATCTTAAATTTTTTTTCTTTTTTCAGTAACTTTAACACCCTGTATCTCGAAAAGGAAGCTTTAAATCTTACAAGTTGATATGAACTTTTTGTTTTATTTTTGCAAGTTCTATCGTCTATTAAATTTTCCCGATTAAAATCTGAGACACACTGTATACCGGGTGCGTCTCAAAAGTGGCTTACCCCTATAATTTTTTTATTTTCTTCAGATATAAAAATGAGATTTGGTATGTTAGTATGTGACATAAATTAGGATTGATTGACGTATTCAATTGTTTTTGGTCACTTCCTGTTTCATTGGAAATGACTACAACTTTTGATTTTTAAATGGCACCCTCGGTATATTTTTACTTTATTGGATAAAAAAATGACACTTTGAATAGAATGACATATATTACATGTTAACCTTGCGCCATGACTGTTTTAAAAACACTAATTTTTAATCAAGGAGCCTTGGAAAAATAGTTTTGATCGTTTAATATTTTTCATGTCTTAAAAAATGCCCAAATCGTATTTTTAATCATATTTTAATTTTTTCAAATGGAACAAGGGTGGCTCATTATAATTTGGTACCACACACTTGATATTTCGAGTCAAATTGTCGTTATGAACCGCATGTTACAATTTCAAATAAACCATATACGAAGTTGACATATGATATGTCATTCTATCCAGAATGTCATTTTCTAGCGAATAAAGTAAAAAAAAATACCGAGAGTGCGCCATTTAAAAATCAAAGGTTGTAGACATTTTCGGCGAAACAGGAAGCGACCAAAAACAATTGAATACGCCAATCAATCCTAATTCATGTCATATACTAACATACCAAACCTCGTTTTTTTATCTGAAAAAATAAAAAAGTTATAGGGGGTGAGCCACTTTTCAGACGCACCCAGTGTAAATAAAAGTTTCCAATTTGGATCACCCTGTACTATATGGATTGCTATACATATATTTCTGAGTACAAATACACAGTTTATGTACAAACAGGTATTTCTAACAGATTTTTTCATCTCTTAAGAACAAACACTAATCAAATAAAAGGTCCTATTAGTGCGACGTTTGTGTGGACATTATTCCTTTCATTACTATACATCTCGGGGCTCAGAACGATACTCTCCCAGTCTTGAATTTGACTCAGACCGGAGTGATTTCCGATCTAGACGGTTTATATCAGACGCTCTTCTGAGTGATTGTGGTGGTGGCGGTGGGCGGGGGACCTTTGGTCGTTCCCCTCACCGGAGTATTGTCCGAGAGGCTCAGAGTGCGCAGCAGTGTGTTTCTGAAATCCTCGGAAAAGAGACAGTAGATGTAGAAGGTTATGGAGTAGTTGGTCACTTCCAGAAGGTTGGCAATAGCCCTGAATACCTGAAATGAATATTAATGTATTATTTTGTAGTGTTTTATGCCTAAGTGTGTAATTCTCAATGTAAATTAAGAATATTATCAGTGTCGAATAGAAGTATCAAAAATATTTTACAGAGAAATGGATCTCTAGAGATTCCTAACTCAGTGACTTTTTATTGATATTGTTAGAAAAAATATGATATAGGCTTGGTGCATTGTCCGCCGGTGCTGCCACCATCGGAGAATATCGTAAACGACTAGTATATACAAATACACGGTTTTAAATAGCGAGTATACGAAAAATTTATTATATAATTATATATTTATACTTCCTAACACAAGTATAATTTGTGAAAATTCTAAAAATAAAAAAGTAAATATTTTGATATCTTCAAAAGGTCTAACTTGTATTATAATTTATTATTCCAACTAAAAAAGACTTTTTCGATTAGTTCAACTACGGTAGCGATCATAGTTTTAAGTACCGGTTTTGCTAGTGGGGTTATAATTGGGGCTATTTTGGCTATATCGAAATTTTTTAAAGGTACATAATTATAATTTTAGAAGATGTTCATAAAAAATTTAATCAATACTCGATTCAAAAAAGTATACCATTAATGTTGGAAATTATATTTTATCCTCTCATAGGATACCTATGTCTATTTAATTTTTTTATTGTATAACGAGGACTTTGTTTACCCACTTGTTTCGTCGAACTGCTTGAATCCATTTTTGCTTTTGATCAAATCGGTGTGAGAAACTATGAAGCTATAAAATGTTGTTTCGGGAGAGTTGAATATCCGGGAAAGTTGAGTTATTGAATGTTATTGCACCCAACAACGCCCTAATTACGCTCTCCTTTACGCGTTAACATTTTTTCGGCAATTTTATTAACATTTGAAATTGTCACAATACAACACGACGCACAGTGCTTCGTCCCATGGACAAAAATCGAAAAAAGAAGTTAAAATTTACTAATATCTGAATATGTAATTTTATACTTATAGCAATGTTCGACCATCCTGTATATTATTTTTCATAAACAGCGTTTTTTGTTAGCAAATATTTTCACTAACAATAAATTTTGCGATCATTATCTTATCAGTGAAAAGAATAACATTCATAGTAGTTCTGTATCTTATGGAGTTAAGCCATAGATTTAGGAAGATTTTATAATGTCTTTGAGTTAAGCGGTACGTACTTAATTGAAAGCCACTATGGATATTGTTAAACAAGGTATGTACTTTAAATTTATTTCTAAACAAGTTCGTGATTGTTTAGTTTTTATTTATTTTTTAAGATGATTCTTAAATGGGTATAAAAATTTTACGTTTTCAAACTTCAAAAAGGCATTAAAAAAAAACATATCAAAACATATCGTATTTATTGAATATTTTTGTTGCTATATTCATACACTTTTAATTTTTGTATAGTTCACCTGCGTCTGCTTGCGACGAAGTTTATTTTACAATACTTTTCAGATGGAGTAAAATTGATAAGCAATGCCGATCTGGTTAATACTTGGCTTGATCGTAGGGACAAGAACTCAAAATTATTTGTATTTAAAAAAATGTGTTCTTTATTAGATATTGATGAACCTTCCAGTCAAATGAGACACCACTTGTGCCTGAAAAAGCCCCCTATGTTGAATTCTTTTAGAATTTAGAATGAGTGGGAGGGGGGTTAATCACTTCGACCTTACAGATCCATTGTGTCCCCCTTTCTTGAATCATAACTCATCATACAGTCCCAGGGCTTTGACAAAAGCCAGTATCTGGGACGGTTTTATAGAGGGTAGTTCTCCATCTCCAATATCAGTCGTACCAAAATTCATGGCACGAATGGTTGTCGTCTCGGCGCACTCAGTGATGAGGTGTATTGGTGTTTCACCATCTTCCCCACAGAATCTGCATTCACCGTTTCTTCTTAGTTTCAATCTACTGAGGTGTTCATTGAGGAGACAGTGTCCTGTTAAACCCCCCCCCCCCTATGTTGAAGCGAAACGTCGCATAAAAAAGTTTCCATCTTCAATTTATTATAAAACCTCATACCCCAGAAAAGGAAAAAATATTATATGGATATGGTCTATTAAAGAGGTAACTATTAACATCCGAACCCCTCATACCAACAAAAAGAACAGTAACAACGCGAAAAAGTAACATATCAGAAAATGATGTACAGAAATATCTTACATGTGAGGATACTTCATCTACCTGTAATTTGGATACTATAAATTTGGAAGATTCTGTCAGAAGTGATTCTTCTGAATAGAGTAGTTACGAGCTATGCATTTTGTTATCCTAAAGTAAATTTATAGTACCTTAAGTTTTTTTTAAATTAAATATAGCATTAATGTTTCTTTTTCATTAAAGAAAAACATTTTTATCTTATATTAGGTTTATATTGTAGGAATCATGTTCTAATGTTATTCCAATTCTTTTTTATCACAGGAATTTATTTAATACTTACACCGTTTTCATACTATAAATTATTATTTCCTTAGATGAAACACAGCTCCAACATTTTTATTATTTATAAGATTCTTTTTCATAAACGTGGGACTAAGAACATCATCATTTAGTACAATGAGAGTACTCATCATTTGTGTCAAATAAACCTAGTTTGAATAAATTGCCTACAATAAAAGAGAAGTTTTGCATTTTTGTCCTCTAGAGCCATATGTTCGAAGCACTGTGCGACGCCTTGTTCAAATTCTTTTTCATTTATTTTTTACTACCCGAAACAGCGTTACATCAAACAAACTTCGTGTAGTTGAGTGTTTTATAGTTTCAATAACTGCACTAGCAAAAAACTAAATTACTAAAGCCACGATTTCAATATTATTTTAATGCGATCAACATGAAGTGTAACCAGGATGGCGCGGCGGCGGCGTGAAATACATACTGATAATTTCTGATTTCTGGCGTTGAAGCGCTGCGGTCGGAATTTGTTGAAATCCACTGAAATGCACCAAGCCTATTCACATTACTGAATATTTCGGTTTGTACCTGATAAGGATATTTCATGAGGTTACTGTCTGACAGGGTGACGTTAAGAATAACCATGGGAGTTACACAGACTAAAAATAAGATACTCGTCGAGCCTAAAAGTAGTACCAAACGTCGTTCTTCGGCAAATTTTCTTGGGTCCTCTTCACCAGATGTCGTTCTACTAAGAGTCATTTTTCGTCTCCTTTCACATGATCTTCTGTAATATAAAAATACAAATATTTTATTTAGTTATCAAAGAATATAAAACAGGGTGTAAAAGAATAGTGTACTAAACCTCAGTAAAAAAATTGGCACCGGGAGGCACGTATAGCCGCCCATACTAAAATATGTTAATAAAAAGTTGGTAGGCAGTTCTTTTAGCTTCAAAGTAAAGGAATTTTTCCAATTTTTTTTTATTTAAAAAAAACGACTTTGATTTTGATGCTATTACAAATTTTGTTGCAAATCTTATTCCTAATCTTAAATTGAAAACCGCGTTTCGCTAGCTACAGTAATTTTGGAGTTACGATTTTTTAAAATATTTAACCCCTTCCCATACCCCCTTACCAACCCCCCACCCCCACCAAAAACTAATGGCCAGATTCTCGGGTGCCACAGTATTTTTGTGCCAAATTTGGTTAAAATCAGTTTAGCGGTTTTTGAGTTATCGTGTCACAGACGGACAGACGGACAGACGGACAGACGGACAGACGGACAGACGGACAGACGGACAGACGGACAGACGGAGAGACGGACAGACGGACAGACGGACAGACGGACAGACGGACAGACGGACAGACGGACAGACGGACAGACGGACAGACGGACAGACGGACAGACGGACAGACAGACAGACAGACACCATGAAAATATTTTGTATTTAGGTCATTTAAAAACATTTTTTTTATTACCTATACACGATGAGTATCCTCAAATTCAGCGCCGCCAGCAAAATAACAGGTACTACTTTAAAAATCAACTCCAACACCACCTTGTACACACTATACGCCGGATGTGCCAGATATTCCGTGTTCTCAGTCCTCTGATAAATCACATTACCCTCAGGCAACAACCTGCACGTCTTCACATAACTCCTGAACATAGCAGGAATGTAGAAAATAAACGTCAGCACCGGAATGATGATGACAGCGCGTATGGGTGACCCTAGGATAGGCCTGGCGTGTCCTGGGTGACACACGCTCACGTAGCGCTCCAGGGTGAGGGCGAGGAGCATCATGACGCCCACTCCCAGGCAACCGTTGCCCAGGAACAGTTCCAAGTGGGCGAAGTAATAGGCTGGGACGGGGTTGTCCCAGTGGCCGTGTTCGCGGTGGACTAGGACCCTCCAGGCGAAGGGTAGGGCGAACAGGATTGCTAGGAGGGCTGCTGCTGAGTAACCTAGAACAAAAAAAGAAGGTTATTGCTTTAGTAGAAGATTTTATGAAGGCGGGTTCCTTCTGAAGCAGTCAGAGACTGATTCAGTGACAGGAATCAGTCTCTGAACTCTAATCTGATAGTTCTTTGTATCAGTCAGATTACTGTTTATCTTATCAAAATGGTTAAATTAGTGAATAGAAATTCCATCGTCTTTATTTAGGGTTCCGTACGCAAAGGGTAAAAACGGGAACCCTATTACTAAGACTTCTAGAACCCTATTACGGACGGACGCTGTCCGTCCGTCCGTCTGCTACAAAGTTCTATCTATGAACCGTTATAGCTAGACAGTTTAAATTTTTACAGATAATGTATCTATGTTGCCGCTATAAGAACAAATACTAAAAACAGAATTAAATAAATGTTTATAAATAAAAAAGTACTTTCACTAAACATTATCTTTAAGTAAGAATTTTACATAGAATCTTTCAAGTCCTCGGTGGCCGCGTGGTTAAAGCGTTAGGACTTTACGCTGCTATGACGTTGGAGCCGTAGTCAGGCAGGTTCGAATCCTAGTCAAGGCGCCTTTTTTTTAATCGTTTTTTTTTAATTTTTACATATTTTTACATATTTATTTTTACTTTTTATATATTTATTATTGATTAATACAATTTTTAGTAATGTGTTTCTTTATTTTTTTTTTAAATTACTGCATTCAAAATTTCAGTTAAATCGGAAAAAAGTTTAATAATAAAGTTTTCTCACATTTATGTCAGCATGAGAAAAAACAATATGGCGATATTATTATATGACTTGGTAATATTTGAGGGGTAGTTTCATCTCGTTGGAATTTGACTTTCGAAAAATCCGTTTGCCAAAAATAAGTTTTTTACGTCAAGCAGTTTAAGCAGAATCGTGGTTAAGAAATTACCCAACTTTTTGGAACACCCTGTATGATTTTTTAAAAAATTTCAAAATATGTAAAAAAAACAAATAAATAATGCTTGTCCAAGCGTTTTCCCGAAAGACTAACCGTTTTTTAAATAACAAATATTGTAATATTTGAGGCGCGTTTTCGCCCTCTTGGAATTTGAGATTCGAGAAACCATTCCTTATCGAACCTCTACACTCCACAGTCAATCCGTTTGCCAAAAATCAGCTTTAAACGTCAAGCAGTTTAAGGAGAATCGTGATTAGGTACTCAATGGTCATATTTTATGAAACACCCTGTATGAATTTATAAAAAATTTGGGCATGTCATGACGTTGATATCTCAAAATCGCCAAAAATCGAGATACGCCTTTTCGTCATAAAGCCGACGATATATTAGTATAGATTGTTACAGTTTTGTGGAAATATTATAACAATGCCCCTTATTTTTATAGCAACTTATAAAAGAATTATTCAATTCAGAGTTAGACGGACTTATGAGACGACATATTTAAAATAGAAATACAAATTTTAAGTGGGGCTACTCTTTCGATGCAACAACACCAGAATTAATAACATCGATTTTTGAGATTCAGATCAGCAGATCAGTCGGACGTTCGCTGGCATCGGTGCACGAGATCCCCAAACTAAAATTAACCGGTGATTTGGTGCGATTTTGCGATTTATTACCGGACTTTTTGCGGACAAGTCATTTGAAAGTCGATGCTAATTTCATAGGATAAACAATCAAAAATGAATAGCTGGAACTTGATTTTGTCTATCATGTAAGTATTAAAGATCATGTTTTTAATGTATATAATTAATATTATAACTTGTTTCTTGTTCCATGCCATATTATTGTTTAGAGAAAAAATCTTCAAAAAATGTTTAAAATAGTTCTGAAATCAAATAAAATCGAAGATTAATTAAATAAAACACATTTTTAACAGAAATATTGTTCCTTTAAGCGGTAGATCAATTTGGCCAGTAGATAAACTTATATTTTCAAAATATGCTTTAGATTTATTGGCTGTTTTCATAAAAATCATATTATTTAGGTCAAGATTTGTTATTTCGAAAATAAAAATGATAATTTTGAACATTTATAGATTTTTACTACTTTTTCTGCATATTTTTAAGAAGTTTTTGTAAAGATAGAAACTTTAATATTTATGGTGGTTATTAAATAAGTTTTGAAATTCAAAGTTTTAGAAAATAAGCTACCGCATGATTTTTTTACAGTTAAACAGTTACAAAAAAAACATTTTTGTAGTTTAATTTTATTATACAGGGTGCCAAGTATTAAATGAGTGGACATATTTATGGGGGTGGCATATTTCGATCATAGGATCATAACGGGCTAGGTAGCTAGGTACAAGTAGAAGTTATATTGACATCAAAATCAAATTTCTCATGTCAAAAAACTCCCAGATACCAATTTTTATGCAAATATTGGTGTTACTTCAGATATTCTTAACTTCTACACCCTGTATCTCCGAAACTAAGCAATTTAGGACATACATTTTTCTTATTTTTATCTGCAGAATATGCTGCCGAAGTTTCAGTTTGGACCACCCTGTATATCACTTTTTCAGGCATGTCCTTCAAATCCTTCAATTTAAAAACCTTCAAATACAGGGTGGCCCATCGAAAACGTTCCGCAAGGCATAACGGCCAGAGTATTTTTTTTTTCAAAAAATCCGATAACACGTCAATTTTGTTTGTGGGGGGGACAACTTTTGCCCCAAAAATGATTGCAAAATCTTCAACCCTCTAAGCGGGGGTGTCATTCCCCAACTTTTTTCAAATGGGAAGGGGGGGGGGTCAAGTGGCGCCGCAATGAAAAGAGCTGTCTATTCTCTATATTTCCCCGCTTCGTTTTTGAAAATCCGTCGAGTCATTTTGAAAATATGAAGGATTGAAATTTGAAAGGTACTTTTTGCAAACAAACGCATAAATTGAATTAATTAAAAAAAACTTAACTTATTAATGAAGCAAATGCTGAAAATGTTGCCCGTCAACCTCCATACAGTAATACAAATTATTTTCAAACCGTTCTCGAACATTCTGAAGAACTGCCGGGGTCACTTCGCGACAAACATCAATAATTCGTCTTCGCAGGTCTTCTAATGAGGCGGGTGGAGTGCTATATACTTTACTTTTTATGTCTCCCCATAGAAAAAAGTCTAAAGGAGTCAAGTCGGGTGACCGGGGAGGCCACCCAATTGCAACCCTTCGTCCTATCCACCGACCGGGAAAGTCATTGTTCAAAAATTACGCACATTTTTGACGCCCCCGCTTAAAGGGTTGAAGATTTTGCAATCATTTTTGGGGCAAAAGTTGTCCCCCTCACAAACAAAATTGACGTGTTTTTGACTTTTCAGAAAAAAAAATTACTCTGGCCGTTATGCCTTGCGGAACGTTTTCGATGGGCCACCCTGTATGTGAACATAGTGCACACATTTTTTTTGATATCTTCAAAGTAAAATAACTCGGTTATTTTGGACTTACTTGAAAAACGGCAAAGAAAAAATATGTTTTATTTATCGAGACCCATCAGCTCTGAAAATATGTGCTCTTATTTAAGATTCACCCTGTATTTAACATATATTATTTGTTAGAAAATTTAATATAAAAATTTTGAACCTAGGTAGGATTTCATTTTTATACAAATTATTACATTACATAAAGTTACAAAAAATTATCTGTTTTTTTTTTCGTTACAGTCTAGCATGCTCTATTTCGACAGAGGCTGGATTCATCTTTGGCCAACCCTGCAGCGACCGAAACACGGCCTATCTCTACCCAACCACCTGGACCATTCCGGAAAACGCAACCCAGTGCGTCGACGTCACTGGTTACAGGAACCAAACCAACCCGCAACATCACGAAGCTTTCTTAAAACTGGTCCCCGAAGCCACCAGTTTTTTTGCTGACCACATGAACCTCAGTGTTTTTCCTTTGGACATGATTAGGCTGTTACCAAGCGTCGAAACCATAGATTTATCAGGAAATCAACTCAGGAGAATACCGTTTAAAACTGATCTGTGGGTTCCAAAGTTAAGCAAATTGATGCTGGCTGATAATAGTCTTTTTATACCCAAAAAACGGCCTTTAATGAGATCGATGTCTGTGAAAATGCTGATGCTGAGCAGGAACGGGATATCCAGACTGTATCCAATGACTTTTTCAAAGTTACCTTCTTTACAAGTATTGTATTTGGATGGAAATAAACTTAAAATGATTCAGCCCGAAGTTTTTAAGCCGCTATATGCCTTGAAGTACTTGCATTTAGGTGATAATGCTTTGATGAAAGTTCCTCCCAAGACTAGACTGCCAGAGCAGTTGAAGTTTTACATAACTAAAAGTCAAAGGAAACTTCCTATAAAATAAAAAAAAATTGAAAAGAATTTTTTTGTTATATATTTTGTATGTGTTGTAAATATGTATATCTAGAATATGTTCTGTGTGTCAAATAAGTTTAAAGTCTAGTCATTTATAAATATTTGTAAACACCTATTTTGTTCTGTTAATATACAGGGCGAGTCTTAAAGACGTACACATATTTTCAGTGTTGTCAGATCTCGATAAAAGAAATATATTTGTTTCTGTACAGTTTTTTAAATAAATCCAAAATAGCCCAGTTATTTTTCTTCGAAAATGAGAAAAAATGTTTTTTTTGCTTAAATTTTGAGAACCACTGGATTCTTTCTGCGTTTTCGTTCGTCTACCTATGTTGCCATATTATAAAGATATTATATTTTTTCGAAAAATTTAAAATTTTTAGACCTGTGTTACTGGCATCGAAATATACCATCACACTATGGTTTCTAGTAGCTAATTTTTTGGCCATAATACATATTTTAGACCCACTGCCACTGTATATGGACTTTTTTTGTAAGTGGAATGCAAGCAGATATACAAATGAAGAATACCACATGCATATATTATTATTTTTGTTTAGTTTTCATTTTTATTCCTTATCAGCATTTATATTTAGACGTTCTAGTGAAGTATTTGTGCCTATTCAGTTGTTTACTTTTGGAAGAGTTTTAGTGAATATTAAGTGATATATTTCAGTGGGATATAAAAACATATTACTGTTATTTTTACACTTTATGGTGTGTATTTTTAAGAAATCACTAACAATTGCACATAAGAATCAGCGTCCATTATTTTTTAATTAATTAAAAATAATGAGTTTAAGACAGAACATAAATAAAAAGTTAAAAGTTTAGTTTGACTTATAAAAAATTCTCCATGTTTCTCCATGCTAGATGTTATTGTAAAATTTGAAACAATCCTTTGTGAACATGTCAAAGAAAAAATTGGCTGCTACTAGCTGCAACTTTTTTTTTTAAGTTTTTTTTTCTTTTATGTAGGTATCGATTGAAAAAAATAGATATTTTGGAAAAATGGCTACAAGGGGCCGATAAAGTTGAGAAAAACGGGTATGTTTCAAATTTTGTAAGACAGAAATTTCAGAATAATGAATAAGAACTATCAGGCACAATAGAAAAAAGATAAATCGCCTTTGTAAAAATTTTGAAAGAAGATGGCAGGCGGCTTCGCGGCTTAAAGGTTTATTTTTAAAACAAAATGAAGAGTGGTTAAAGGAGGATTTTATCCTTGAGTTAAATGAACCCCTTCCATCCACATCATCTGCCGGCCGCCCACGATTACCTTTTTCGGAGCAATCTTCCAGAACCCAGAGAAGAACGGCCTCAAAAGTTTCCGAGGAACATAGGCAGGATTGCGCTTTATTTGTGCAGGTTGAAAAATACTTTACTTGTGCAGGCTGCTTTGTAACTTTAGTTATCCTGCCGATGTACTTACTTGTGTACCTGATTTTATCGAAAAGAAGTTAAATGAAGAACAATTTGGAGAGAAGCATGGAAAAGAAGAAGAATACGAGGAGGAAGAGCAAGAAGAAGGAGAAATGCATAAACAAGAAGAGCAAGAAGATATTTCTAAAGAAGATTGTTTTTGAACAGCAGTAATTTGATGATTGATCAACTTTCTTTTTTGGAACTAGATACAGAAAATGCTTCATAGGTAAAAGTTAATCACACGAATTGAATTGAATGAGAAGATTAAAAATAATTTCATTTTATTAGTATTTTATTATTTTATTAAAAACACAAATTTACAGTCAATATTTTTCATTAAATGTAAGTTGTTTAATTTTGGCCAAAAAAGTAGCTTCTAGAAACCATACTGCATCCCTAAAAATATGTTTATTTTTTTAAGACTCACCCTGTATAATCTTCTCATATAATATCTACGACATTCTTATGAGAATTTATATTTTCTATTAATAGTTTATACAGGGTGAGTCATAAATAAGTGCAAATATTTTCAAGGGTGGTATATTTCGACCCCAGGAACACGTCTATGAGGCTTTTTTCGAAAAAAAAAAGATGTTGATCGTGCATTTTCTTTTAAATTTCCCTGTATATTTTTCGAAAACTTTTTAGAACTGCCTGTTCACCGCAAATTTTCCCACGGTATAATTTCTTAATCTTTGATATCGCTTTATTCTATCGTTACGGCACTAAAAGGGATGCAAATACAGAAAAAATCCGGTGGCTCTCAAAATTTTTTCAGAAAAAATCAATTTTTTTAAAATTTTCAAACTTAAATTAACTCGGTTATTTTGGACTTATCTGAAAAATGGTAAAGAGAAAAAATGTTTCTTTTATCGAGATCTACCAGCCCTGAAAATATTTGCACTTATTTAAGACGCACCCTGTATATCCTTATATTGATGAAATTCGTATTTATTTAATACAAGCAAGAAATCTTAGATGCAGGTGTAAATATTTTTTTTGTATTTTATTTTTAATTTTTATAAAAGTGTCTTTTAAACTTACCTTATTTAAAAATATTAATGTTAGATTTGGTATTGAATATGAATTTTAGCGAATTTTTCTTTAATATAGAAAGTTATTTATCCGTTGCGGATGTTATGTATGTTTTTTTCAAGCAAATTTCGTCTTTCATTCGCCAAAGTAAATATTATTTTTAGTTTCTCCAAAGGCATTTCCCAATTTATTTATTGGAAAGTCATGTTTTTTCGGTCTTCCTTTTCGACAAAGTTTACTTTAAATTATACAAACATCAATTTAAAGAAAAAAATATGAATGTGGAAACATTCCTTAGTAACTAATATACTGTACGATCATACAAGATATGAAAAATGGCAAAAAAAACAGGGAACGACGGAATAACAGCTGGAATACTAGTACGCCGGTAGGAGAACTTGGAAAATCCTAGCAAGTATACATGTCGTATTCAAAAAACATGTGCCATATCTCGTGGGAAGATTCCTCTTGTAAAAATATGATTTATTTTTCATATCAACATAGGTCCGATTCTGCTTTGTTTCGTAGCTACAGGGTGTTTAAATCTTAATAATCTTTCGATTTATTATAATTTTCTTCCCTGTACTTTTAGTGATTCTAATAAAATTTTGAGGATAAAAGTTACTATAAGTGCTACATATTATGTACTTTAATGCTAAAAAAGTGTGGATAAATTCATGAGGGACGTGCATATAGGTTAGCAATGAAATATTTAAAAAAAAAACGTGCGCCACTGACTTTTTTCTTTTGATATCAAAATTATGTAGGCCGTTTAATGCCAATTAAAAATTATCTCTTGATATTTTGTCGAACTTTTTGAATGCGCTATACAGAGATATAATAGCGTTATAGTGATTATTAAAATGCCATCAGTCATTAGTCTTTTTTTTTAAAGCTAGGTTGGGTGTTAGTTTCAGAGAAAATAAAGATAGAAGGAGGTCTAAATAATAGCTAGCTTTACTTATTTTTCATTAGTATTCAATTTTTTCATTAGTTTCAATAATTGAAACCACTAATTTTTTCCACCAATTTCGAGGTACTGAACGAGGCTTAAAGATAATTATTTTTTTCAGTACGCCACTGTTATTATTAGACTAGGGATTTCATTCGACGTTACAAACACTTATTAAATGCTTATTATTATTAGAAATTTCGGAGAATGCCGGGTTTGTAATGGCGCCCGGTCATCCGCTAAAAAAGCATTTCGAGGAAATAAACTTTTCACCAAATCGCTTATTGCATCGATCTAATTTTGAATTTTGTAATTTTGCTGGTGTTAAAAGAATCAAATTTTCATTCACGTACCATATTACACGTTTCGTTTAAGCGGTGCGAATGTGTACAGGGTGAGTCAACGTCTAAACCTACTCGTTATGTCGAAATTTACGAAAAAAAATTGAAAATTCTAAAATGCCGATAAGTGATTCCATTTTTAAACGCGATTTTTTAGTCCCTGAACTCTTTATTTTTACCGGTCGTACCACAGACAATAAAAGATAGACTAGTCATATACAGGGTGGTTCATTAGTCGTTTTTGAAGAAAATATAAAAGAAAAAGATTTATTCAATTGTTGCATGGATTAAAAAGATATATATGTATATACTAAAAATATTTTGTTGTATACAGGGTGTCCTAAAATGTTATGATAAAGTTTTAAGTTTTTTAAATCGCAAATTTACATTACCTCATACAAAATGCTATATCTCAATTATTTTAAATGCAACACCCTCTGTATATTATTTTTCATTTAGATGCAGAATTAAAAAATAAACTTTTTTTTTGTTTAAAGTTTTTCTAAATTTTAAACGGTTTTGCAATATTCGCGGTATTATACTGCAAAAAATTGCAAATTTGGAATTTTTTGAAAACATTTTTGGGAATGTTTTTAGTTAAAAAACATTATTTCTTGATAATATGGCAACATATAAATAGTAGATTAAGTTTACAATCAGAGTTGTTAAACTACACGTAGTAATTAATAAACTACATTTACTACATGTCACAAGTAGTTTTTTAAATGTCGAGTAGTAAATGTGTAGCTTATGTAACTGATGTAGTTTTTTTTAAATAACAGTGAAAACATAACCTAAAAACTTTGTTTGTTGATCAATTTAAAGAAATAAAAAATCTGTATTTTGTGAATTTGTTTCTTATTATGTGATATTTTTGATACTTATTAGTAGTTAAAAATGCTTGGAAGACGTCGATGTCTCCATACCTTGCTCCATACCTTCTGGGAAGAGGGGAATTATGAATTTGTGCCATTAGATGTAAAAAATCATATATTCTCTGGAGAATGTCTATGGAGAATTTCTCCATAAGAATTTATAGTTTATTTTGTGTTCAATGTTACTTTGTATTTCGTAGAAAATACACTTTTGTTGATGTTGTTTAACTTATACAAATATAATATAACTTCATATCGTATGATCGAAAAAAAAACGGCGTCCAGTTGGCTGGGAAATGATGATCGATAACATTTCCCATATAAATTTACATATAAAATGACAGCGATCTACATTTCATAGCCATCGTTGACGCCGTTTTTTCTCGATCATAACGGTACTTCCATGATAAGAATTTGGCTTGATTTTAGTTTAAAGTCTAAATTGTTTATGTTTTACTATATTTTTGTAGGTAGTTTTTAACGTAGTTTTTGTATAGTTTTTGTGTAGTTTTTGAAGGTAGTTTTTAAAATTTTAAAACGTAGTTAATACAAAAAACTACGCGTTGTTTTTGGCGTAGTTTTTTGCTTCATAAACTACTTAACAACCCTGTTTACAATAAAGAAAACCCAGAAAAGATTCAGTGGTTCTCAAAATTTAAGCAAAACATTTTTTTTTCGAAATTTTCAAAATAGCATAACTTGGTTATTTTGGACTTATTTGAAAAACGGTAAAGAGAAAATATGTTTCTTTTATCCAGATCTACCACCCCTTAAAATATCTACTTATTTCTGAGACACCCTGTATTGCTAATGATAATTTTATTTGTTTTTCAGTCAAATTTTGACTGTTTTCCACATGTTTAATGTTTGTCATATAATATATTTCATAAATATACTATGTACCAATAATGCCTTGGCAACCACCCCGCCTATGGTCAATTTATAAGAAAAATAAACCGTCCGAAGCTGAGAGGTCCTGATTAAACTTTTAGCGCAAAATGAAACAGGGGAAGCCGGGGCAAGTAACGAGCGGTCGGGTCATAGTAGGAGAGTGCAGGGCGATCGGTAATTCCCCCACTGAAGTCTATTCGCTCGCTCGAAAGACTCGACGAAATGAGAAAAACAAACCGAACGTTTTACGGAATTAAGCCATCAAACCGAGTGGATGTGTGTTATTTCGGATTTGCCTCTGTTAGTTTGCTGGGTACTTGATTAAAGTCTGGTTACTTTAAACATATATATTTTGTGTGGTTGTAAAAACTGGCCATGAATTCATAAACGATCTTAAAGAGTTTATTTATACCATTTTTCATCGTTATTATTTAGGCTGTATACCGTTTCTTACCTTGATTACGTTTTTTTTGTTGCATTTTATGTTTTCCATAACATTTTTTTTTTCTATCTTGTTCCATTACATTTTTAATATTACGTGTTCGGTAATATTAAATATTTGAGAGTGGTTTGACACAGTGGCGTAGCGTGAGTTAGAGTTAACGAAAAGAAAATGAAAATTCTAAAATACCGATAAGTGATTCCATTTTATCTAACGTTATAAACATATTGAAAGGGAAAAAAGTACCTGAAAATATTGTGAAAACCATCAGAAAGCTAAATATCGATAATACAACTCAAGTAAAAGCAGGGAATAATCTAACACGAGACATACCAACACAAGGAGACAGCCTTAGTCCCTTCTTATTCAATCTTTTAATGGACATCATCATAGAAAATGAATGTCGGTTATCGAATGAGACACAAAGACCTGCATCAGACCAATAGTGACATATGGCATAGAAATCCGAGAGGAAAAACAAAACCAAAAGCATGTTAAGAGTCTCGCTGAAATGAAGAACCTAAGAACTAGCGATGAGAACTATCGAATGAATTAGACTATCGAATGGTTACTGAATGAATGATTTCAACTATCGAATGGTTTTATTCGAATAAAATCATTCATTCATTTGTACCATTTTGCACACTACAGCATATGTGACCTCGCCGTGCGACTAAATAGTTATCGTTGAGCCACGACTATCGAATGCTTTTGATAAATGAAATTTAGTATTCGTTTGATTTTTGTGTGCGTCAGTGCATTATTAGTTCTTCCAAATTTTTATAACTTAGCCTTATAAATACTGTACTATTTTTGCGTTTATTAAAATATTTAAAATACTAAAATTGTAGTTTTTTTTAATTGACGATTGTGTGCCGTGTGCAGGTGGTCAAAATTTTTCCGAAAATTTGTGTGATTTTCCGTAGCCCGATCTTTCAATTATTTAATTTTATATGGTCTATTTTTTAATTGGAAATTTTGAGAAGTAGCAATTTTTAAGAGAGATGAGATGAACTTACAATTAATTTTAAAAATACATATTTGTATTTTAGATGTTTTAATAATATGAATTAGTTGAACTTAATAATCATATTTAAGTAATGTGGTTAAGTAAATGGTTATCGAACTCAACATCAACTATGGGGTCAGAAAATTAAATTGAAAGTTTTACACGTGCCAATTTAAAAAAAAAGTTAACGATGTTTGTATTTTGTTTATGCTAATTCTCTTACATGTAGTTTTTTTGCGAAGAAATATTTCATTTATTTTTTAAAGTAAATGCCAGTAAAAGTAAATATTACTTTTAAATAGTAATATAAAGTACCTAATATAAATAATTTTGATTTCTAATTTTTTATTTATATTTTCCTTCCATTACACTGCATGCTTAGAAAATTAATAAATGTTTATATTTCATGATTTTAAAATTTGTTGTTAATATAACAAATTAGTTCTGTAATTATTATTATTTAATAAACCAACGTTGCCAAAAAATTTAGAGACTATATTATTTTTAAATAGGATCTAATATAAATAATTTTGACTTTTGATATCTAATTTGTTGTTTATATTTTGCTACTACTTAAAAAAATGTTTATATTAAATGATTTTAAATTTTGTTGTTAATAGGTATAACAAATTATTACTGTTATTATTATTTATTACACCAGTCTTTGCTTAAAAACATTAAAAATCATTTTCCTACATCCAAAATAACAAGTATTATTGCAGCGTAACAACAGAATATTAATAAAAAAATGCAAAATATATAGACATACTATCCCTAACTAACTAAAACTAAACAATAATATTCTTTGCTAATATCAACTAATACCAATATATGGCAACAGCGCCCGTCATAATGTATTTTCTGTGTAAATACTAGCACCTCAATAAAAAAAATAATGTGTCCTTATCTTTAACTGACTCCGCAAAAAATCAAAGATGCCGGCTTCTTTCATAGCATTGCCACCGACCGCTGTCGGGTTTCTCGGAAAGAAACCTACGTCGCAACTAAAATCCAGTTAATATTTTATTTTAATCGATCCTGACGAATAAATGAATTTCATAAATGAATGAATTTTATAAATGAATGGTTTTTGCTGCCGAATTACTAGAATACAATACTTCAAGGCACATGACGCATCTATTCGATAATTTTTATTCGAATAGTTTTCAACGAATGTTTTCTTACTAGCTATCGAATTATTCGAATGAACTGCAACTATCGAATGTTTCGATAGTATTCATTCGATAGTTCCCACTACTACTAAGAACCATATTGGGGAAGACTAGAAGAGACAGAATTAGAAACAGAAATATCAGACAACAATGTGGAATACAGGAAGTAGTGAGATGGGGTAGGCAAAGAAAAAGACAATGGAAGAAAACAACAAACCACGCATAGCTCTTGAAGGAAGCCCATAGGTAAGAGACAGCCGAGAAGACCTCCAAAAAGATGGAAAGACAGATGGCAGTCCATCTCCCAAGAACTTCTAATGAGAGGGAACTTTAAAACTAACAGATCGACTAGATCTCAAATAACTAGTAGAAGAAGAAGAAGAAGAGATAGTCAGTTTATACAAAAAAAGTCAAAACCATACTAAGTTTATACGTTTAAAGTAACCAGACTTTAATCAAGTACCGAGCAAACTAACAGAGGCAAATCCGAAATAACACACATCCACTCGGTTTGATGGCTTAATTCCGTAAAGCGTTCGGTTTGTTTTTCTCATTTCGTCGAGTCTTTCGAGCGAGCGAATAGACTTCAGTGGGGGAATTACCGATCGCCCTGCACTCTCCTACTATTACCCGACCGCTCGTTACTTGCCCCGGCTTCCCCTGTTTCATTTCGCGCTAAAAGTTTAATCAGCATCCCGCAGCAGCTTCAGTCGTTTTATTTTTCTTATAAATTGACCATAGGCAGGGTAGTTTTCGGGACATTGTTGGTAATATATAAAAAAAACATTTTTTGGCAGAAATTATTCTGAATATAGCTTTGTTTGCATTTTTAAGATTCATCTTACGTGTTTTTATTTGTAAAAAAGCTGTGTTTGGACGTTGTTAATTCCACTATCTTTCTATATCCACACTGATCAAGATTGTAGTAAATTTACATTAATTCTTAACAGACAATTTAGATATTAGTATTTTAATAAAGCACGCTTTTAGATGTTTCAAAAAACTTTTAATAAGAGTTTAACTCTACATATATGTTTCGGCTTGTTAGGCCTTTTTCAAGAGTTTTTTAGTTTTTTAAGAACTAATCGTCTAACTACACTGTAACTATATATATATATATATATATATATATATATATATATATATATATATATATATATATATATATATATATATATATATATATATATATATATATTTGCTATGGGATTTTTTATGGGATATATTTGCTATGGGATTGAGATTATTTGATATTTTGTTAGTTAAATTAGGAATGTAGTTTAAAAGTCGATAATTGTTATTGTCTTTAGAATTAGCGGAAGAAAAGAAAATATTAATGAAAAATTTTTATTCCGCTAATTCTAAAGACAATAACAATTATCGACTTTTAAACTACATTCCTATTTTAACTAACAAAATATCAAATAATCTCAATAAAATAGGATGTAAAACTATTAACGTAAATAAAAGAAATTTAGGTCAAATTTTATTAAATAATAAAGACAAAACTAATGTCAAAAATAAGTCGGGTGTATATAGGGTGGATTGCAATGATTGTGATGCCGTGTACATAGGCCAAACAGGTAGAAATGTAGATATAAGGATTAAAGAACATGTAAAGTATATTAATAATCTCCAGCATAGTTCTGGTCTTGCAACTCATTGTATAGTAAATAATCACAAAATTAATGAAAACTCAATTAACTTACTACACAGAGAAACAAAAGGTAGACGCTTAAATTACATTGAACAGTTAGACATACTAAAATCTGTTAAAAACGAAAATAATGTTAACGACCAACAAGGATTTCTAAACACATTTTTTATTACTCCTATTGTAAACTCTCTGAACCCACCCCAATAGCAAATATATATATAGTTACAGTGTAGTTAGACGATTAGTTCTTAAAAAACTCTTGAAAAAGGCCTAACAAGCCGAAACATATATGTAGAGTTAAAGTTACTCTTATTAAAAGTTTTTTGAAACATCTAAAAGCGTGCTTTATTAAAATACTAATATTTCAACGATGTTTCAGAAGGAACCAACCACAGCTTCAGTACAATTTAGACAATTTAGAGTTTATTTTACATAAAAATAATTAGGAAGGTACTTGTATTTAAAGTAAACATTTGATTTAATAAAATCTTTTTTCACCAACAAACATGACCGAGCGCTGGCTACATAAAAAACTTTATCACCGTTACAAGGCTAATTTTTTGTGTGAAGTATCCTTTTGTGTAGCCATTGTGAAATAGTCATGTCTGCCAGCGCGATCCCGGGGCTTAAAGCGGGGGCGGCCAATCGAAAGGGTGCAATTTTGACACTAAAAATATTATAAGGTAGGTACACGAGTTATAATTGCCAAATAGCTTTTATTTTTTATTAGGAAACGTGTAAAATTGTTGACAGACATTTTTCTCGTGGCTGAAATGCCGGCAGACAACGCGAAAGAGGCATAGAATTTTGACAAAAGAAAATAATCGCATACATGCATGTCGGTTGGTGGAATGTCATGTTTATTGTTAATTAATTTAAAAAGCCGTATGCAAAAGGGCAGACAAAAAAAATCGTTATTGAAATAATAAAAAAAATACATTTATAATATAATCGTATATTATATGATTTATCTATACTTAAATGGGTGAGGCGGCCAGCGTTCTCTAAGTAAATAATAAAAAATCGCTAAAGTAATATCGCGCTTTTGATAACAGTCTGCAGCTGATTGAGCTACTATCTGTTTGTCTGCCCTTTTGCATACGGCTTTTAAAATAAATAAATATGATATTTCACCAATCGGCATGCAAATATGCCATGATTTTTTTCATTTTTCAAATTTCATTTTTTAATAATTTTTAAAATTTCATGCCTCTTTCGCGGTGTCTGTCGGCATTTTAGCGACTAGAAAAATGTCTGCCAACAATTTTCCACGATTCTTAATAATAAATAAAAACTATTTTCGCAATTATAACTCATGTATCTTATAATATTTTTAGTGTCAAAATTTCACCCTTTCGATTGGCCGCCACCGCTTTAAGCCCCGGGATCGCGCTGGCAGACATGACTATTTCATAATGGCTACACAAAAGGATACTTCACACAAAAAATTAGCCATGTAACGATGATAAGGTTTTTTATGTAGCCAGCTCTTAGACTATTATCTCTGGCGGTTAAATTTACCTAATAAATTATTCCAAAACGAAACTTTAGAGGTTGTTTGCCGAACTATTATTCACTTAAATCTTTAATTGACTAATGATTTGTCGGAGGGTCTCCGTTTGCAAGCTCCATCGGGCTAGGATTTCAGGCCCTTAGTACAGTGAAATTTCCAGAGCACGTTATAAATTGGTCCATTATTTTAAACAGAAATGATAAAATTTACATTTTTAACCAAAGTAAACCGTGATTACCCTGTACATTTAAAGTTATTTTATAGGATCTATATTATTTATAAGTCATTATTAGTATTTTTAAATAGAATTTTCTCCTATTTATTTGAACAAGTGACAAAAAAAATCTATTCGCAAAATACTATTTAAGAGCAATAAAATACAGCGGGAAAATCCAAAAAGAAATCGAATTTGAAGAAAAGTGCCCTGAAAGAGCCACAAAGAAGTCTGTGCATTTCGTAAAATCCTCCCACTTACGGCGATTGAAGTATGTTTATTTCTTTTTTTTCTTTGAACAATTTTTTTTCCTAAAAGCCAATTTTATTTTAGTGAGTACGTTTTCTTTGATGTTGAATAATATGAATCGTGTTGTTCGGGGAAATATTTCTTTGATATTAAAGGTCACTTTAACATGATTTTTTTTAATTAAAAGGCATATTATTACATAAAAAAGCTGGGAAAAATAAGACTTTTTGAACGACTACTGGTGTGTTTTATAGCGATTATTATACTGGGAAATTCAAGCAGAGATTGTGGTCTGTTTCAAGCACGTACGCCGACGCCATTAGCCTGGTCGTTTGATTTCTGGCCATTAACACGATCGCCGTGTAACCATTTTTACGTGATCGGATTAAAGCTTGACCGTTAACGACTTTAATGACACCTGTGAATTATAACTCGCTAGCGTTACATAAAAAATTAAACGCATAAAATGGGATTTAACTTCAATAAACAGGGTGGTCCGAACTGTATTCCGCAAATTTCGGCAGCATATTCTGCAGATAAAAATAAGTAAAAAAGAGCATAAAATGTATGTCTTTAAAAGCTCTGTCACGTTGGACCCCGTTTTCAAGTAAAGTTTTCGATTTTTGGCTATTTATTAACTACAAACGATGCAATTGATTGTAGTAAATTCAATTTTTTTGTAGTACTAATAATTAGCCAGAAAAAGTAAGCAATTGTGCGCAATGTAATAAAGAGAAAAAATATTGTTTTAACAAAGGTCTAAAAACCTTCAAAATCGTTTGTAGTTTTATGTAGTAGCAAAAAAATTCAATAAAAGATTCTTGGAATTAGTGAATTATAGTAAAATTTGAACATTAACATAGTTTGACATAATGTCTTTAGTTTTACCCAGAGAATAGGTACATTAAAGAAATGCTAACTTCATGTTAAAAAATGGAAACAGACGCCACCTGGTGTCGCCTGGCAGTACTAGCTAAATTGAGGGAAATTGGAGGGGCGGGGCTTAAAAGAGGGGAAATTTTAAAAAAAATATTTTTATAAGTATCACTGACTTACTGTTTAAAGTTAATAAACATATTTTATATTACTTTAATATAATTTAATGTATTAAAAAATATGTCTATTAACTTTACACAGCAAATCAATGATATTATTAAAGACTTATTATTTTCAGAGAAAATTCATAGTAAATAAATTACACATTAGTAAACAATATCATTTATTTTTTAGAGCTGCGATTTATATTACAATAATATTTAAATATATATATTTTTTAACAATGAAAAAGAATATCCCGGAACCTGAAAAGAAAGGTGATCAATTAATGACTTAAATTAGTTCAAAATACATTTTGCAAATAACTAGTGAATTGGAAAGATAAACATACTATTAAAAAGACATTTTAGTAGTATGTTATCATCTATTTACTGATAATACATAAGTATATAATAGGTAAATAACATGCATAAGGCACTATGATACAACTACCTGTATCATGATAACACACTAATATCACCAAAAATATATGCTAATTTAAATTCCTTTAATGATCTAATGAAACACTATCTAGCCTCAATGCATGCCATTCCAAAGGCAAAAAAAACTGTTATACCAAATAAATATAAGCTGAATAAAACATAAACCAAGCCAACGTGCATAAACAACCAAAAAATGCATCAAAAAATACTTTTATCAGATCATATCCTTGGATATATTATGTATTTTATATATCGCACATCCCGTTCAAAAGTTTACTAACTCAAAATAGAGAATATAGAGAACATTGTCAGGAGAAGTAAAATAAAATTTAAGTTAAGGCAGTATGCCCCTTTTGCATATTAATGGCCAAATAATATAATGTTGATTTAATAAAATTTTACTAGCATCCTTCTGAGGTATAAATCAGATTAAAAGGACATTTTTTTTGTAATAATTGTTTGTTTTGTAAACATTTTTTGAAGACAATACAGTTTTGAACGGGCTATGCGATATAAACAAGGATCTTACTATTATTTGAGGTTAGAAAGTATTTAAATAATATAAAACATAATCAAAATCATTTTTCATCATAAATTATAGAGGTACTTACGTGTTTTGATATTATTATCAGGAAATAATACGTTTAGTTAAACAGGTACGCTGCCAGGCAAGTTCTATCGGCGGGTCTTTGCAAAAGTTGAAATCTAAAAAATCAAAAATACGTTTACATCTTAGTTGTATTTACGAATAAAGTATTTGTGTTTAATTTCTGACTTACCAGTTAACTGAATAATCGCATTAAATACATCCAAATAATCCAAATGGTAATTTAATATTGTAAAAAAGCAAAATTGTTTTAAATCACTTGCTTCTTTGTTGACAAAATGGCCGCGGTACCATGATTTAAGCAATGTGAGTGACAAAGAAAGCCAATGCCTGGCAGATGTTGCTTTCTTTGTCGTTGGTCCTGGCACGTTTAAATTTGACTGTTGCCTGTTTTCCCATACAAGCGACATCCCCGTGGTTTTACCCAAACTACAAACGATTTGAAGGTTTTTAGACCATTGTTAAAACAATATTTATATCGGAGATACAGGGTGTAGAATTTTAATTTTTATTTTGATTTTTTCCAAACAATTTCTGAAGTTACGTCAATATTTGTATGCAAATTGGTGTCTGGAAGTTTTTTGACATGAGAAATTTGATTTTGATGCCAACGGCAACGCTGTGCCGGTCAAGCTTAATCATGTGACTGAAAATTTATTTGGTTTGTTCTATAGAAAATTCTTCATTTGAGAGAAATGCAAATAAAAATCTAAAGAACAAATGACAACTGGCAAATCTATTGTTCTTTCCATTTGGTAATTCAACTTATTCCAGATCCTTTGTTCATCAATAATCCATAACAAAAGTTTGACAAAAAAAAACTCTCGACTCAATGTTTGAATTCCTAGGCACATTATCTACAAAACAGTACATTGTCTTCTTCTTTTTTGTCTAAACTAAACTCTCCGAGCTCTATTTCGTTCTGTGCCCGCTTGCGGAAAGATTAATAGTTGGATTCTTTATAGAATTCGAATGGAAAGTAGATCCGCCTTCCAATTGGAAGCAGAAAAAATCGACACTAATTGAATACGTGCCCCAGAAATGAGGGCGGCGATTTTCGATAGGGAGGAAAAATGGGTGTTACAAGGAAAAAACATAGGACGCTGCGGGAAGCCCAGATGTTGTTTTTGTTCTATTTAAGGTACTGTGTTCCCCTTTTTCCATATTACATTTAGAACAGAAATAACTTTTAGGCATTTAAAAATATCATCAAATATACCGAGTGCGTCTCAAAAGCGGCTCACCCCTGTAACTTTTTTATTTTTTTTTTAGATAAAAAAACGAGATTTGGTATGTTAGTATATGACATAAATTAGGATTGATTGACGTATTCATTTGTTTTTGGTCACTTCCTGTTTCACCGGAAATGACTACAACTTTTGATTTTTAAATGTCACCCTCGGTATATTTCTACTTTATTCGATAGAAAATGACATTCTGAATAGAATGACATATTATATGTCAACTTTTGACATTTTCGCATATGGTTTATTTGAAACTATAACATGCGGTTCATAACGACAATTTGACTCGAAATACCAAGTGTGTGGTACCAAATTATTCGTAAAAAATGCTTTTTCCAAATATGCTAATAAGCCACCCTTGATCCATTTGAAAATTAATATTAAATAATTAACTCAATAACCCATTTTTAACGTGACAAATTAATAAACATGATTTATTGTATTGGAGCAGCAGAAAATACTTTTTTTTAGCAAACAAGAATTGAAGAAGACACTCTTATACTTTCGAATTTTAAGAGGACTCAAGTAAGCGGAAAATTTAGTTTAAAAACGGTTATATTTCAAAAACCACTCGGTATAGTACCGTATGATCGAATAAAATCGGCGTCAGCGATGGCTATGAAATGAAGATCGGCGTCATTTTTATGTAAATTTATATGAGAAATGTCATAGATCGTCATTTCCCAGCCAACTGGACGTAGTTTTTTTCGATCATACGGTATATGACATTATGGTATTTTTGGAATTGAAATTTAGTGGCATATCCATAGAGCTAAAAAATATATAGTATTCCATTTAACAATATATATCTTTGGTTTGAAAATACGTTTGAATCGCCCTCATGGTACAAAGAATACAAGGTATGATCGATAGCGGCTCCAATTTCGTTCAGCTCGCGCATACCACCTGTGACGTCACTAGGAAAATAATGAATAAATAAAAAATAAAGAAAGTTGACAGGAGATCTGCATTTTTGAGGTTATGGTTAAGAATTGTTTATTTTTAAGACTTTTTAGTTCGTTTAATTTAATAATTACTAAAACAAGCAGTTCCAAAAATATATTTAAAAATAATAATTATCTATTAACATGGATTTGGACGATAATAGGTAAAAATACTAAATTTATTTCTATATTCGGTATAAAATTGTTTATTAGGTTTTTAGTTTGCGATGTTTATGGTAAATAATTTTCATTTTTATTGCCTCTGAATTCACATGAGGACAGAGATGAGGATATCTATGGAAAAGTAACCACAAGAGGAATTGTTACATCATTTAAAAAATGTTGGGAAGTTTATTGTTTCCCATCGAAAAGTAGAAAATGCCAATGCAGATGAACGTATTGTAATTGTGATAGAAGTAATTCTAAGGGTGAAGTTTATTATAATTAGTGGAAGTAATACCAAGGGTGAAGTTTATTATAATTAGTGACCTGTGCTTCTTTTTATATGTAGATGTTTCTGGTTTTGAGAATAAATCGGTTGAACGACACCCAAAATTTAAAGGAAGTATTTGCATACCCAGAATATGCCCATCAAGGGTTATATAGCTCAAATTTCCTTTAATGGTAGGCAATTATTCAATGCAAATTACCTTTTTAAGTGACTGAAATATTAAATAGTTTACAATATGGTATATCACTAAAAATATATTACTTTTAGGTACAATTAGGGCCCGATACATTTAGTAGAATATTATTTTATATTAAATGAGGTATTATTAACAATCAATTTAGATTAAAAAAGGAGATTAAAAAATAACAGAATAAATAGTTCTTTTTTTTATACTACAAAAATAAACTATAGAATACAACAGTATTTAAAAAAATAAACAAAAAGTGATGTTCCAGCCGAGATTCGAACTCCGGTCTCTCGCTTCTTAGCCCGACTCCTTATGCACTGCTCCACAGTAACTTGCTTAGCGATAATTCAATGACGGTATATAAACAAAAAAAAACAGGTTTATAACAATATCTTGACGATTTGAACTGGCGCGCGGAGCGTGCTGACCAATAGCGCCTGTTATCACCTGTGACGTAGCGACCAACCTGCGCAATATCATACCTTGTATTCTTTGTACCATGAATCGCTCTGTATGTTGACAAAAATATTTTAATAATGTGCGTTACCATTGCCCCCATATTATGTAAACAAATTGAAATAAAATTCACCATCCAAAAACCTAATACAGAGCTTTTCGGAACCCTGTATGCCAAACAAAAGAAATAATCAAATCAAATTAATCATCAATTTACATTTAATAGTTTTTTATTAACAGTACAACATAGTATTCTAATTCAAATCGCATAGAAAAAATAAAAAATCAAAGGACAATTGATTCCATGATATCGGACAAATTTCCAGCCCAACGATCCAAAGCACTGTATCTACTATCCTCACACCCTTTGGTCATCCTCAACACCTTATTCACTTGATCAATCTTCCCATCAACGTGCCCATCCAGAATATACGATACCAGCAAATTCTCCACCTCTTCCTCGTCCATCCCCAACTGCTCACTGATAAAACTCAGCTTTATGTTTCGATACGGCTTGATCAGCCTCACCAACGCGTTACCACGAACACTCTTGAGCAGTTCTTCCAAGTGTTCCCGAATGAACGGATCAGCCATTAGAGATTCCTTGTTCTTCTCGAAGATTTTCACGAAATCAGAAGTCTGACTTCTTTGAAACGCTTCTATGAGTAGAGTCAAGGCTTTGATCTCGGGATCGTGAGCGTAGGGTTTGGCTTCTTGGGAGTCGAAGGGGTTGATGGCACTCTTCATGAGCATGCTGTTCAGGATGATGTACTTGAGACAGGCTAGGCGTCGTGGATTGCCCGACTCGTCGTAGTTTTTAAAGGCCTCGAAGAAATCGGTGTAGGCTTTTTCGAATTCGCCAGCTCTCAAGTGCATTTTACCTCCTACAATCGATTAAAATTATACGGGGTGTTAAAGAAATAGTATACCAAACTTCAGCTGGATGCTTCTCGATGCCACTGTGTGCCACGACTTTATGACCGACCCTGTATACTTAAATTTATTACCCGCTAATAGATAGTTAAAAACCCTATAACTTTTGTATTCAACTTTTTGCGGTACCTCCTATATTTTACCGAATAATCGACCCTTTCCATACACAAAAGCGACCCTGTATAAGAAATACTTTTGTATTTAACTAGTTGTAAATAAAAAAAAACTAAAAGATTTGAAAAATGTCTCATTTTTACACCACTTTTCAACTGAAGTTTGGTATACTATTTTTTACACCCTGTATATTAATAAATAAAATAATACTATGGGGAAACTCACCGCATTCTCTGATAACGCTCATGATCAAAGGATGTGGTACTGCTGAACGTACCCGTAAAGATTTCTCGTATAGTTCTTTTAATTTCTTGTTGTTTTTTTGTTGAGTATACATCTGAATCTCTAGAGCAAAAATCTCTAACATTTGAGTACCTAAAATATTTTTATCTATAAAACTTATTATTTTTATTTTCTTCTTTATACCTTTATGAGGATCCATATCTGTTTCTTCACACTTACAACTAGCTTTTAGCTCCTTGATAATAGCGGCCAATTTCGTGTATTCTCCCCTCTCCAAGAACACCTTTCCTAGTTTGGTGTTGGTTTTAAACCATAATCGTTCGTTTCTAGCTTTCCTCAAAGCCTCCAACGTAGTTTCATAAAATTTCTGCAGCATTTCTATATTCTTCGACGTCGAAGTATAGTCCAGAATTGAATTTATCGATTTTTCTCCATGATTTTTCGTTACAGCTCCGCTAATGTAACTCAGAAGGTCCTTATACCTGGCCATGGTTTCCGTATAGTCTCCCAGCTGAAAATGGATTTTGACAAGCTGTTTCAGGGCTTTGAAACCCCACTCTCCCTTGCTGTCTCCTTGAATGTCCAGTACTTTCTGGAAAGCGGGTATGGCGTTCTTTGGGTCGTCTTCTTTCATGGTTTTGGCGAGGTAGTACTGGTTTTCTAGGTCGACGTCTGGTTCTGAAGTACTGTCCTCGCTGTACTCGAGTCCGTACTCGGTCTCGAACATGTAATCGGTCATTTTTAGTGGGTTTTGAAAGATACTTATCAAATTTTGACAGTTATGTCATTGAAACGTAATTATGTACAGTTAAAAAAAGTTATCAAAGACAGAAGAAGTTATGTCCTAGAACCTTCCTTATATAGACTGGAAAACCCGTCAAAATCCGTTGAAAGTCAAAGACCGTTGCAAGAATATAGATAAATAGTGTTTATATTGTTCTTATGGGCACTTTCCAATCTAAACTTGTTTTATTTACCTATGTTCAATGGTTTTTTAAGTTAAACAAATTAAAATTATCTTCTAAAGCTGAATAAATAATTGGAATAACACAGGGTATTTAAAATTTTGTTTCTTGAAGGACCACACCGTCTTAAAGGCCTTGGAAACAAAAAAAAAGCTTTCTAACTTGATGATTTCTTCTCGTTTTACGAAGTCTATTGTAAAAACAACTTACTTTGACCCAGTTTTCCGTGAAATTTTCCCCTGAAATTTTTTATAGTCTTTCCTTTAATTAATTTACTCACCTCGTCAAACAGAAGTAACTTTTTATTTGTTTCAAGGATAATGCTTGGTTATAAAAGATTTCACAACAGATTAAAAAACTTTTTATATTTTTTTAACATGTTATGAGCAAATACATATAAAGAAATGTTCTTTTTTGCAAAGAATGAGTTTTTAAAATTGTAAACTAAGTTACCAATTGATTAGGGTCTTATATTTCAGGGCATAGAAACTCTCGCCAACATATACAAAGAAGCCAATGCAAGAGTAATGATATACAACACAACCCCAGAGTTCTCACTTGGCGAAGGAGTACGATAAGGGGACGCGATATCCTTAAATCTGTTTACAGCAACACTAGAAGAAATCTGCCGTCAACTGGACTGCACCAACAAAGGATTAAAAATAGATGGGGAATATCTTAACCATCTAAGATTCGCTGATGACATAGTTTTAATTGTCCAAGTAGTGTACCTTTCCTTTACATAGATGACATTTCTTGGGGCTAAGTTTCAAACCAGAGCTCGCTAGCCGCTTGAAAACTTCTTCCAAATTCTTCAGATGATCGTCAAAGGATTTCCCAACCACTATAATGTCATCCAGGTACACTAAACAGGTAGTGCAGGATAGTCCCTTTAACACAGACTCCATTAGCCTTTCAAAGATAGCTGGCGCGTTGCACAATCAAAACGGCATGACGGTAAATTGCCACAGTCCGGAGCCCACCGAGAATGCTGTCTTCTCTCTGTCTTTCGACGCCATTTTGACTTGTCAGTATCTACTCTTCAGATTTAAGGTAGAGAATATTGTCGATCCCGATAGCGTGTCTAGAGTATCGTCTATCCTCGGCAGGGGACAGCTATCCTTCTTGGTGACATTATTATTAATCTGCCAATAATCAACACAGAACCTGGTAGTACCGTCCTTCTTCTTTACTAGTACTACCGGCGATATCCACGGACTGTTAGATGGTTCGATGACAACCTCTTCTTTCATTTCTCGAAGGATTTTGTCAGATTCCTCACGTTTGGTGAGTGGAAGTCTTCTCGGATTTTGTTTGATTGGTCGTGCATCTCCGGTATCAATTTTATGTTCTACTAAATTGGTACGACCTCTCTGCCCTGCTTCTCCTTTATCAAACACATCTTGATACTTGATTATCAGGTTTCTCAATTTTCTACTATCTTAGGGAGACAATCCGTTGACATTTAGTAGCGCCTTCACCATTTTCTTCCACGTTTCGAATGATTGAGGAGACTGAACAACAGTACCATAACAGGGTTCCCTTCTTCAAGGATACATAATAGAAACTAGCGTGTACCCGCGACTTCGTTCGCGTCGAATTAATCATTTGTAATGGTGATGATAAAGCAAAGCAAGCATTTCCATTATTTCATCTCGTTGGAATTTGACTTTCGAAAAATCCGTCTGCCAAAAATAAGCTTTTTACGTCAAGCAGTTTAAGAAGAATTGTGGTTAATCAATAACCCAACTTTTTGGAGCACCCTGTATGATTTTTTAAAACATTTCAAAATATGTAAAAAACAAAATAAATTATACGTGTCCAAGCGTTTTCCCGAAAGACTAACCGTTTTTTAAATAACAAATATTGTAATATTTGAGGGGCGTTTTCACCCTCTTGGAATTTGAGATTCGAGAAACCCCTCCTTATCGAACCTCTACACCCCACAGTCAATCCGTTTGCCAAAAATCAGCTTTAAATATCAAGCAGTTTAAGCAGAATCGTGATTACTGAATGATCATATTTTCTGAAACAC
This sequence comes from Sitophilus oryzae, assembly GCF_002938485.1. Lineage (NCBI taxonomy): Eukaryota > Metazoa > Arthropoda > Insecta > Coleoptera > Curculionidae > Sitophilus > Sitophilus oryzae. The sequence goes on along the minus strand of NW_022146011.1, from coordinate 1,344,439 downwards.
CCTGTATAGTTTTTTAAAAAAATTTAAAATATGTAAAACAACAAAATAAAATATACGTGTTTAAGAGTTTTTCCGAAAAACTCACCGGTTTTTAAATAAAAAAATATTTTAATATTTGAGATGTGGTTTCACCCCCTTAGATTTCGAGTTTCGAAAAATCCCTTCTTATCGAACCTCTACACTCTAAAGTCAATCCGTTTTCCAAAAATCAGCTTTTTACGTCAAGCGCTTTAAGCAGGATCGTGATTAATCAATGACCAGATTTTCCGAAACACCCTGTATACATTTTAAAAAAAATCTTAAATATATGTAAAAAAACAAAATAAAATATACGTGTTTAAGCGTTTTTTCGGAAACTTGACCGTTTTTTAAACAAAATATTGTAATATTTGAGGGGTGATTTCACCCTCTTGTAACTGGAATTTCGAAAAATCCCTTCTTATCGAACCTCTACGCCCTAGAATCAACCTGTATGCCAAAATTGAGCTTCTTACGTTGAGTGGTTTGAGCAGGATCGTGATTAATCAGTGAGTCAGTCACTTAAGGATTTTATATATTAGTATAGAAAAGTGTTGATTACTCTCATCAGTACAGTTCGGTATGGTATGTACCGGTCATGGTTCCTTGGCTCCAACAGAAAAATACTCAGAACTTTATGTAGAAGTTTACAAAAAACTGGAGTCAACAAATAGTTTGTTGCCTTCATTTTCCCTCAACTTATTTTCTCTGCGCGCTTAAATCAAACGCTTTATTTTCCTAATTCCAATAAATAAAGAAGAACTCCGCTCGTCTGATTCCTTAACTAACGAAAATATTTTTCCTTTTTTTCTTATATCCCTCATTCCTCTCCTACCTAAACCAATTTTCCTTCCATTTCTCTCTTTCTACAGATATTTTCGCGATGAAATTCCAATTTCCCTCGTTTCTAACGAGGCGCCGCGCGCGGGATTTTTCCAAATTAAAATAATTTTCCTTTCCACACCTTTCCATTGCCGATTTTCTTCCGAGGCGACGACTATCCCGAAGGAAGCGTGGGATTGATAAAGGGAAGACCGGGAAAAAATCCCTTTGCCGCTGTTTTTTTCGCCCGAGTTCAATGCAAGAAAGGTGGGTTTTTGAACCTTCTCGGACCAATCAAAAATTCCGCCAGTCTGGAGTTTATTTACACTTTTATTTTTTTCATAATTTCAGACAGTTTTACGTATAACTTTCATCAAAAGCTACTGAAATTAAAATTTGCTTTGGATAGCATTTTGGAAAAGGAGAAGAGTTGTATTAGAGGCAGCATCCTGTATTATTGTAGAGTGTAAAAGAAATAATGTATATAGTCTATAAAATGAATAACTTTGAATTTTGACCGTTATTTTTTACCAACATGGCAAATATAAAATCCCTCTATCAAAAAAGTTACTGATATTCTTTAAATTGAGTGCCTGAACGAATCAGATAGGTAACTCTTTTTACTTTCGTGAAATAGAAAAGGAAAACAATAAAACAAGTGACAGTTCTTCCTCTTCTTGCAAAAATCAACACGAAATGTCATAATTGACAAAAGTAAAATGTCATCAGCTTTTGACATTTCTAAATATTAGACCAATGCCGTCTCTAATAGAACAGCCACGGAGCGAGATTTATGACGTCACGCTAGTTAGATACTACGGATTAATAAATATGTTGAAGAATACATGGAAAACATAATTATTCCTCGTGTTTTTGGTTTGTATTTTAAAAATGATATAGTTTACATGAAATATACATAATACACAGTTAATAAATACAATATAATATATACCTATTTATTGTAATAAATACTTTGGCAAATAAAACGATGAACCATACAAATGCAGCAAATGTTTTACAATATACAAATAATGAATAGGTAGTACATAAGATAATGGGTAAAATGTAAAGTATATTTTAAATTTTGGGGTTTGAAAATCGATCTAATTTAACAAAAAACATTCAATATCTACTAATAGTGATGTATTATTATTTGCATTCACAAAATTTATTTATATAGTATAATGTTTACTGCAATTAATAAACTAATATAAACTTGTCAAATGATGACCACATATTTTTTTAAATTATTATTCTTAACACAAAAACTATCTACATTGACTATGGAGTACGATTTCAGCCATATTGTAAAACATTTGCTGCATTTGTATGGTTCATAGTTTATCTGCCAAAGTATTTATTACTATAAATAGGTATATATATTGTATTTATTAACTGTATATTATGTATATTTCATGTAGACTATATCATTTTTAAAATACACACCAAAAATACGAGGAATAATAATGTTTTCCATGTATTCTACAACATATTTATTAATCCGTAGTATCTAACTAGCGTGACGTCATAAATCTCGCTCTGAGGCTGTTCTATTAGAGACGGCATTGCGTCAGCATGGCCGCAAGTTGCTAACCTAATAAAATTAACACTAGAAAAGCCCGCGGGAACTGTCAAATTCAAAGTTATTCGTTTTACAGACTATATAACTTATAATGTGCCTCCTGAGGAAAATACAGTTCTTGAAAACCTTTACAGCTCTTAAGTGGCGTCCACACCAGATGAGCGAGCAGTAACGAGCGCGAGCAAACATTTATTCAAATTCGCTCGTGATTTCTGCTGCTCTCGAGCACATGATCAGCTTTCGTCTAGACCTAGCGATTATTTGTATGTTCGGCGTTGATCGGTGTGTGGCACTTCATGTTCATAATGTCGGAAAAAAAAATTGCTTGTGCGTATTTCATTGTATTTTATAAATTGTTGAAACGTCAAAAGAGAAACGACTGCAGAGGAGATGGTGGTACCTAACTCTTTTTAAAAATCGAGTTTCTCATGGTTGTAACAATTTACTTAACGATGTTGAAACAGAAGATTCTGGAAAATTTCAGAACTTTTGTCGAATGTCACTTACAGATGTTAATACCTTATTAGATTTAATTGACATAAAAATAACGAAAAGTGATACCAATTACCGAAAAGCAATTTCACCTAGAGAAAGGCTAGCAATAACCTTACAGGTCTTGGCGATTTTTGTACTCCTCTATTAGTTCTAAAACAACTTCATTCGGCCATTCCATTTTTGATATTCGATCGCAAACGTGGTAAACAAAATCCCGTCCAAACCGAACATGCAATAGCGCGAATTTTCTTTGATGTACTGACACGGCGTGGAACAGCGTGAGCAAGCAATCATTCGCTCGCTCGCAGAGCCGTCCACACCAGTTAAGCGTTCCCATAGAACATACCCGAATTATTGCTCGCTACTGCTCGCTCATCCGGTCTGGACGCCCCTTTACAGTCCTGATTTGGAACGTGTCTTGTAATTTTTTAGAGCATATCTGGTTTTGTAACTACGTTATTAATTGTTTCAATACACTCCATTCAAATCCCTACTAGTTACCTATCAAAAATTTCTTTGCATTTTATAATTTGGTTAATATGTATCGTAACATTTCAACGTAAAAATCTTGAAAACGAAGAGCAAAAAACCGCGATTAAAAAACCGATACAATGGCCCAAAGTGCCAGAGTGGTGCGACCCCAAATACAAAATAGAAATAAGTTAAATTATAAAAATAAACAGAATTAAAAAAATTAAAATTATATAAAAAAAGTGAAAATATAATTTTATCAGGGATGAGCGGAAATAAGCAGAGAGGCATAATGAAACAGTGTAAAAACCGGAACAGCAACCAATGACGGGCATATCAGAAGAACAAGATCTCACAAATCAGTCGAAGAAATTATAATATTCACGAATTTAGTAAATTATTTTTAATTTGTTTTTTATAATCTGTAAAGGATTGAAATTTAAAGTTATTAGAAATATTATTCCACAAATGTGGCGCTATGAAACTGAAAGATTTTTGGAAGTTAGCTGTCCGGTGTTGAGGAATTTTAAAATAATGCACTTGTCTAGTCGAATGATCATGGTCAACGTAGTGAAACAATGAGAACAAATAAGGAGGCTGCTCTGTAGTTAAAATTCGATAAATGAATGTCATTAAATGAAATTGTCGTCTGTTAGTCATGGATAAAATAGATAAATTTTTAAGATGTGGCGTTATATGATCTCTAAAAGGAATGTTAAAAGAAAACCGTAGACACGAGTTTTGAAGTATTTGGATTTTTCTAGAGAATCTAGCGTTTATGGATGTACCATAAACAACATCACCATAATCAAATAAAGATAAAATAAGTGTGTCACATAATTGATATTTAGTCTTTGATGGTATATATTTCTTAAGAGACGAAAAATTCTTCAACCGTATGTATATAGCCGCCTTTAATTTAGTAGTTATATGTGCCTGAAAAGAAAGCTTCGCATCAAAATAGACTCCAAGATTTGTCATATATTAACATACAATATGTCATCTATTAACATACAAATTTTGCAATGTGCGTTTCTTGCAATGTTTTTGAAAAATAATCAAAATATATATTATTATATACCCTTTCAAGGGCTATAACTTCCTTATGAAACATATTAGGGCATATTATATTCATAGGAACTTGTTGACTTATTTTTATCTGTATTATCACTCCATGAAGTTTGGTAAACTATTTTTTTACACCCAGTATATTACTGACTATGTTTTTGTTCTTACTATGTTTTTGAAACCTCTAGAGTAAACGTAAAAGGCTGTTTCTGGAGGGATCCGTAAAAAAATTCTCCTTCATATATCTTCGCATTTTTATATTGGATTTCCGGAAGCGATGACACCCATCAAATGAAATACTAACACTCTGTCATTTTCCTTTTTACTTGTTCACTAGATTTAGTTCACATAAACCTTGCCGGAAGATAAATATTTCGACAGAAAGATTAGTCAACAAAGATGATGCTTGATCTAACTTTTCCAGTCTTTATGATACCCCTTTGACTTTTTTAATTTAAGTTGTTTAGTTCCTGTCTATTTCTTTGTTTATTTAATTAAATACAATAGTAACTTTATTTTTAACAACTGCAGTCGTTTTCAATTATAAAAATGAAAAAAAAATTATAGAAATGACAATTTTTTTGAAGAACAAATTTGTAAATATGTACTTACCTCTCATGTAAATATAGGCTGTGCCTCTCATGTTTTTTCTTGTAAGCACGATGAGATTGAAAATGTTTCCCACGATTCCAAGAAGACATATTGAGGGTAATGCCACGCCATAAGAATACCTTCGCAAGGTTTCGATGCGAGGATCCTCTGATGGTGGAATGGTCCCTGAAAAAAAACATTTCAAATTATGATGTATAGACTTCTTTTATATCAAAATAAATTTTAGCTGAGTCAATAAAAAAGTCTCTCTTTAATCAAGAAATGTCCCTTTTCAATCAAGAATTTTTTCATGAATCAAAGAGACTATTGTTCTTGTAGCAAGAACTTCTTTGCATATTCATTTTGGGTCAAGAGTGAAATACTTTGGACAGATAGATTCTTCTGTTCTCTAAGGTAATTTTTTAAAGCTTACGAAAAGATAGTTAATGCTTTGGGCAAAGAAACGTCGTTCTTGGCCCTATTGAAAAGCGCCAATCTTTTGGGTCAAAGTCATATTCATATCGACTGAGAGATCCTTTTTTCAGTGCATTCATATTTGGAGACATCGGTGACCACAACAGTTTTCTTAAGGTGCGTATTCATTATCCGAACGAACGAACGAACGAACGAACGAACGAACGAACGAGCGAGCGAGCGAGCGAATGAATGAAAGAACGCGCAGCGGCCGTTCGTTCGTTCGTTCGCTCGACCATCCGTTTCGAGTCGGTACATCAAAGGCGTTCGCCAACAAATGCCTCCGGTCTTCTCGTGCGGTCCCCGTTCATACCACTAGCGTACATTCGTTCGTTCGTTCGTGCGGATAATGAATACGCACCTTTATACCCTCTTCCTCACAAAATTCGCGAACCGCTAAAGTGCGATGGGGTGGAGCATTATCGTCCATGTAAACAAATTCATCCCCCACTGCCCCTCGAAATGGACGCACAATAGGCTCTAAAACGTCTCTAAGATATGAGGCACCTGTCATTGTGCCATCAATAAAAACAAGAGGAGTTCGAGCTCCGTGCATTATACCTGCCCATACCATAATGCTTCCCCCTTGGAACGAGACACGGGGTTGAGCTGCATTCAAGCGTGCTGGTCTTCCAGATGCTCTCCAGACCAAAGTTCGTCGCGAGTCTGACACTAGGCCTATTCTTGTTTCATCACTAAACATGACGAAATTCCAATTAGGTTAATTTGCTCTCATCTCCTCACCCAATTTTAGTCGCGTAATTTTGTGCTGTAAATTAAGCTTCGGAACACGTAGAGGCCTCCTTAAATGTAATCCTCTGTCGTGGAGCCTTCCTGCTATGGTCTTTCTTGAAACATTTACTCCTTCAAGGCGAGCGAACTCAGTTTTAATAGCAGTACTAGAAAGCAGGAGATTGCGTCGTGCAATTAGGGATATTTGACGGTCTTGCACAGCAGTAGTAACTCTCTTTCTACCTCTTTCAGGCCGGTCTGTATCCTCGTTTGTCTCCCTGATTTTTTTTAATATTCGCGAAACATCGCTTTGGTTAACTCCTACAATTTCAGCTATTGCAACTTGCCGGTAGCCCTGTTGAGACAGTGTTACTATTCTGACTCTATTAAACTGTGAAATAATGTTTCTAATTCTAGGCATTTTAAGGCCAAAACAATGGTCAAATTTCTTCTGAAACCCAAGAGACCACAAATCGAAATGTGCAAGAATTTGTAGTAATATTGGGTTTGAACGAGAAACATTGTTTACCATATCCATTTTAACAAAAAAATGTTTATTACAGGTTTTCAAAGCTATGCATAAAAAAAGATTCTTTAAATACCTTTCCGTATATTTTTAAACGATATATGCAATAATGTTGGCCATGTGTGTATCTACAGCAAATTTAGAAAAAAAATAATGGTACACTTTTCCCAGTTACTGATATTAATTTTTTTAAAGGTTCCTACTAGTCTTGAATTAAGGCAAATTAATAAAATTGTGTTTATCTCATGAAGGAGAGTGTAATCGACAAAATACCGGCTCACAACTGTACTAAGAGAAAAAGTTAGTTGCGCACATGTTTTTTTTTATAAATATTCCAATGATAAGCCATATCCCTGGTGAATCTATCGACACTTTAATAGTACTCTACCATGGTACAAAGAATACAAGGTATGATCGATAGCGGCTCCAATTTCGTTCAGTTCGCGCATACCACCTGTGACGTCACTAGGAAAACAATGAATAAATAAAAAATAAAGAAAGTTGAAAGGAGATCTGCATTTTTGGGGTTATTGTTAAGAATTGTTTATTTTTAAGACTTTTTAGTTCGTTTAATTTAATAATTACTAAAACCAGCAGTTCCAAAAATATATTTAAAAATAATAATTATCTATTAACATGGATTTGGACGATAGGTAAGAATACTGAATTTATTTCTATATTCGGTATAAAATTGTTTATTAGGTTTTTAGTTTGCGATGTTTATGGTAAATAATTTTCATTTTCATTGCCTCTGAATTCACATGAGGACAGAGTTGAGGATATCTATGGAAAAGTAACCACAAGAGGAATTGTTACATCATTTAAAAAATATTGGGAAGTTTATTGTTTCCCATCGAAAAGTAGAAAATGCCAATGCAGATGAACGTATTGTAATTGTGATAGAAGTAATTCTAAGGGTGAAGTTTATTATAATTAGTGGAAGTAATACCAAGGGTGAAGTTTATTATAATTAGTGACCTCTGCTTCTTTTTATATGTAGAAGTTTCTGGTTTTGAGAATAAATCGGTTGAACGACACCCAAAATTTAAAGGAAGTATTTGCATACCCAGAATATGCCCATCAAGGATTATATAGCTCAAATTTCCTTTAATGGTAGGCAATTATTCAATGCAAATTAACTTTTTAAGTGACTAAAATATTAAATAGTTTACAATATGGTATATCACTAAAAATATATTACTTTTAGGTACAATTAGGGCCCGATACATTTCAAAAAGTAGAATATTATTTTATATTAAATGAGGTATTGTACTAACAATCAATTTATATTAATAACGGAGATTAAAAAATAACAGAATAAATAGTTCTTTTTTTTATACTACAAAAATAAACTATAGAATACAACAGTATTTAAAAAAATAAATAAAAAGTGATGTTCCGGCCGAGATTCGAACTCCGGTCTCTCGCTTCCTAGCCCGACTCCTTATGCACTGCTCCACAGTAACTTGCTTAGCGATAATTCAATGACGGTATATAAACAAAAAAAAACAGGTTTATAACCTGACCAATAGCGCCTGTTATCACCTGTGACGTAGCGACCAACCTGCGCAATATCATACCTTGTATTCTTTGTACCATGGTACTCTACCCTCAAAATTTCATTCGAATCGCTAGAAGCACTTGGAAGCAGTGGCGGATACAGTGGGCGGCCTGTATATTCTACTACTCTAGAAGTTTCTATGTATATTATCAAATATGTACCAATTAAATATAGTAAATGTTGCTAGATAAAATACCGTATGATCGAAAAAAAATGGCGTCCAGTTGGCTGGGAAATGACGATCGATGACATTTCCCATATAAATTTACATATAAAATGACAGCGATCTTCATTTCATAGCCATCGCTGACGCCGTTTTTTCTCGATCATACGGTATATCTCAAGTTAAACGACCTATTTAGAATAATGGCATTTTCCTAACCTTATTTAGTTCACCTAAGGACCACTGAGTATTGAACAGGGGGATGTTTTTCAAGTGCCTCTCTAGTCTTTCGTGGTGACGGTTTCGAATGTCACCCTAAATGAGAGGCAGTGGCGTACATAGCTGTTTTTATTAGAGGAATCACCCCTCTTTTAGAAAAAAGCTAAATTTTTTTTCATGAAAGTTGATAATTCAAGATAAATGGATTAGTTTCTGCGGAAACTGCAGGTATGGTAAGGCTATTATAAGATCGGCAAAAAAAGGTTTTTTTAATTTCACTCAAAATGAGTTATTTATGACTTAAATAGGTACAAAATATTTTCATGGTGTCTGTCTGTCCGGCTGTAACACACATGGGAGACGGTTAAAAAATTTTAAAAATCGTAACTCCAAAATTACAGTAGCTAGCGAAACGCGGTCAAAATCAGTCAAAGTCGCAGTTTTTGAGATATTCCGAGGTGTTTCCGTGGTCCGTTTTTGAGAACATCCGTGTGGAGAACTCCAAACTCCCTTCGGACGCGACCCCAGGTGGCGGATATGGGAAATAACTGCCGACCAAAATTGGAAAAAAATCCTTTACGTTGAAACTAAAAGAACTGCCCACCAACTTTTTATTAACATATTTAAGTATGGGCGGCTATACGTGCCTCCCGGCGCCAATTTTTTCTTCTATAACTATGCAATTTAAGTATAATTTGTGTCTTGTTTTAATACACCAACTGCTGTTAGATTTCCCGTTGAATGTACGAAGTTTAGAAACCATTTGTTCTATTAGTTTTAAAGTTAAATTCTACTTTAATATCACAGTTAGGATGTAATTTCCTTCGCTATCGTTCCTTAATCATTTCAGGTTAAGAACGGGAACATAAATCAATTTCGTGGTTTAGTTTGGTTTGTTACCGTCTGAAAAGTTTTATCATACAAAAGAGATTATAACAGAATGCTATCTATAAATTTCACTCAATATGCTTTATGATATTTGAAATAACTTATTTCTGCAGTTTTATGAATTTTTCCTGGTTATTCAGTAGCAAAAATATATATTTTTTATTAAATTTTAATAAAATTATTGACATTTATTGACTCCTGAATGTAAAAAAAAACAGCTTTAGTTAATTCGTATATGATACTTTTATTTTAATATGTTCAGATACTAGACAATTCACAACGTTCAAATAATAGATGGTTATTTTCCTTTATCATGACAAAGGAGTACGACAGGTAGACGTAATATCCCCAAATCTGTTTACAGCAACACTAGAAGAATCCTTCCGTCAACTGGACTGGAGCAACAAAGGATTAAAAATAGATGGAGAATATCTTAACTATCTAAGTTTTGTCATATAAATGTACTATAAAACCTTTTGTACTTAATAACACCACTATTGACCTCGTAAAATTCTTAGGATTTTTTGTAGACAACTCATTAAAATGGGACTTGCACATCGAAGCTTTATCAAAGAAACTAAGCGCTGCCTGTGTTGCGCTAAAATCAGTTTCTAAAGCGGCCCATACATTATCAAACAAATTGCGCAACGAAGCGATGCGCAACGTTGCGTTGCACAACTGATTCAGCGGTCCATACACTACCAAACAAGTTGCGCAACAAAGCGATGCGCAACGTTCCGTTGCACAACTGCCTCACCCATGCACTTAGTAAAATTTTGATCAAACTTTTGTCCTGAATTGAAAACATGTCCTGAATTGTCATTGCGTCAATTATTATCGTATATACCCTAGATGATATCGATGATACCAAAAAACGAAAAAGAAAACAAAGAATTTGGATGAAAGAACTAAAATATTGCACAACGAAGCGCAACACACACACATACACTACACAACGCGTTGCGCAAACAGTCCTGTTGCACAAAAGAATTCAAATATTCTTGAAACTCATCAAACAATTGCGCAACACATCAAACACTATCATACATTGGAAACTCGTTGCGCAACAGCCTGCGTTGTGCAATTTGTTTGATAATGTATGGGCCGCTTAAGGAACTTAACTTATCAACCTCTAGAATAATCTGTTCTGCCCTTTTTGAGTCGCATCTACGTTATGCTCTTCCATTTTGGGGTACTTGCTGCGCGACAAAATTTGATCGTATTTTCAAACTTCAAAAGAGAGCAGTTCGATATTACTTATTGGGACTGAACAGTAGAACTCACTGCCAGAATTTCTTTAAAAATTTCAAAATTCTGACTCTTCCTTCTTTATTCATATTTGAATCCGTTTGCTTAATCCGCAAGCATATATCTGCTATTCCCGAAAGGCCACCTCACAACTATCCACTTAGGAATGCAGCACGATCTTTATCTGCCAACCCCGAGCTCAGAACTAGTTAAAGGCTCAATACTGTACAATGCCAAAAAAATTTACGATTACCTGCCTTTGTATATCAAGTCGCTTTCATTCTTTCCCGCATTTCGCAAAGCTCTGAAAACATTCTTATTGGAGAGGTAAACGACTTTAACGATTATATGCGGTAAACGACTTTTTTGTTGATATTTAATCTTGAACAATTTTGAATTTTAAAATTTTGATCATCTCACACTCTGGTTAAAAGTCGAGTATTTAATATTTTATAATAACTACCAGCGTGTACCCGCGACTTCGTTCGCGTCGAATTAATCATTTGTAATGGTGATGATAAAGCAAAGCAAGAATTTACATTAATATACAAACTGGATAAAATTTTCTCACATTTATGTTAGCATGAGAAAAATTTGAGGGGTAGTTTCATCTCGTTGGAATTTGACTTTTTGCCAAAAATAAGCTTTTTACGTCAAGCAGTTTAAGCAGAATCGTGGTTAAGAAATTACCCAACTTTTTGGAACACCCTGTATGATTTTTTTTAAAAAATTCAAAATATTTAAAAAAACCAAATAAATTATGCTTGTCCAAGCGTTTTCCCGAAAGACTAACCGTTTTTTAAATAACAAATATTGTAATATTTGAGGGGCGTTTTCACCCTCTTGGAATTTGAGATTCGAGAAACCCCTCCTTATTGAACCTCTACACACTCCCACAGTCAATCCGTTTGCCAAAAATCGGCTTTAAACGTCAAGCAGTTTAAGCAGAATCGTGATTACTCAATGGTCATATTTTATGAAACACCCGGTATAAATTTATAAAAATCTTAAAATATGTAAAACAACAAAATAAAATATACGTGTTTAAATAAAAAATATTTAAATATTTGTTTCACCCCCTTAGAATTCGAGTTTCGAAAAATCTCTTCTTATCGAACGTCTACACCCTAAAGTCAATCTGTTTTCCAAAAATCAGCTTTTTACGTCAAGCGCTTTAAGCAGGATCGTGATTAATCATTGACCAGATTTTTCGAAACATCCTGTATACATTTTTAATAAATCTTAAAATAAGTAATAAAACAAAATAAAATATACGTGTTTAAGCGTTTTTTCGGAAACTTGACCGTTTTTTAAATAAAAAATATTGTAATATTTGAGGGGTGGTTTCACCCTCTTAGAACTGAAATTTGAATCAACCTGTATGCCAAAATTGAGCTTCTTACGTTGAGTGGTTTGAGCAGGATCGTGATTAATCAGTATGTCAGTCACTTAAGGATTATATATATTAGTATAGATTAAGTGATTATAACCATTTACAATTTTAAAATCGTAAAATTTTTATTAATACGTTTTTTTTGTGTTCTGCAATGTATGTATGTATGTTCCGTTTGTGATTTTAATGACGTATTTTTTTTTGAATTGTATGTTACTTGGTTAGATCTTTTATTATTTGTATATTTTTTGTGTTTTTGTTTGTTTTTTAAATGCTTTGTCGTTGAAGCTATTGCGGCTTTTTGTTTTTGTAACAATAAAGCTTTATTTTTTTATCCGTAGCTTTTTATTGAATGTTTAAAATAGATAATAGATAATATAGGCCTACCTGAGATTGCTGCAGGTAAAGCTGACAAATTGGTCCAGATACATGGGGCACAGTCTGTGGTCGACCCATTGGAACAGATGGTACTGGCCGCCGTTTCGCTGGAATAAAGCATGGACATGGTGAAGAGATGGTCAATGGTGCCGTATCCACGGTCCCATATGCATTTTTTGGCTTTCTATTTCAGTTGCTTAAATCTGAAATAAGTAAAAAAAAACTGTAGTAGTTTTTTTCGAATAGTCGAAATTCATATTAGTTCCAATTCTGTTTAGATTTAATAGAAATCTATTTGTATAGTCTGTCCAAAACGAGAAGATATCTAACAGTGACATTATTTGTCTGTCATTTTTATTCACATTAATTAAGAATTTAAGAACAAAAAGAAATTTTAATATGCTTGATAAAGAGTTTTGCGTTTTGGTTTAAATAAAACAACTTTTGTGTTTAAATTTTGAGTTCAGATTGGAAACAATAAAAGTATGAAGCAATAATAGTACAGTTGGGAGTTGGAACTTTTGGTGTTACACAGCAAAATAAAACACTAAATACATTAATGTAAAAATGATTAAAAACTAAACAGTTTAGTTTCTAATCATCTGCTGATGATGCTAACACGGTTAGCGAAATGCGCGTCCAGTGTAAAAGTAAAAGTGTTTTGGCGTATTGACCATTCACAAATTACCTGAAGATCTACTTATACAGATTTCATTTATACAACACTCACATTTTCACAAAACAATATCATTGTTCTTTACAAAATCATTAGATTTTCCGCTTCAGCAACACTAGATGCATTTTAACTGAGACAAAACAATTCAAAAACTAATTTCACTTGGCCCCATTTTACTTTCTAACAAACTATCTAAACTATAATCAGTTATAGTTTATATTGTAATAGAATAATATTGATTAAAAACATCTGCTTTGCTTCAGTTAGCGACAGGTAGTATAATCAAAATTCTTTTTTTAAATTCGTGCAGCATAGCACCTGTTTTAATACAAAGTAGTTAAATTATATTTCCTAAATATTTAATATAAATATACTTTAGTTAGTTTATTTACAAATCAATTATACAAATCTTTAAATATTTTATTTTAGAAATTAGGTGATGAATTGAAATTAATTATAAGGAACAATAACAATGTAATTAAAATAAATAAATTCCTCTGTATTATGGCACACAAAGGGTATTTCCTTCATCCCTTTCTTAATGATGATGTATAATGAATCTTTTATATTAATTACACAAGAAGGTGGGTGTAAACTAGGGATGGGCTATACAATACGATTTTTCAGACTATCGATAATTTTTTGTTCGATATTTTGGGCAATTTATATTGATATTTTCAATATGCTGCTTATAAAAATTGTAATAAATAGAAGAATAATAAATATAATTGATGAGTTATCAATAAGTTTTTTGATTTAATGGTTTACTACTCACACACATATACAGGGTGTAAAAAAATAATGTATCGGTGGGTGATGCTATATGTACAGGGTGGGTCAAATTCGACGCTTTTAAAGGGAAACACCCTTTTCTATAGGAGATACACGAAAACTAATGTCGGTGTCTGGGGCTCAATTTTCATCAAAAACACGATGATGAAAACCGCACATCAATATCTGTTATCGTTTCGGAGTTACGGGGTATTTTTCAAAAATGTACATTTTTAACAAATCGCTGTAACTTTTTTGCTATGGAAAATTTTGTATTTCTATGAAAACATTTCCAAAGCACCTTTTTACATAGAATTTAATGGTTTAAGTATAATTTTTTTAAAATTAATAATTTAAGTGCTATCAACAGAAAAATTGATTTTTTATTTGGGACACCCTCTGTATTTTTAATTAACTGAAAAGAATTTAAAATTACCTTTCCAAAAATATAGCACACTTGATATTTTGTTATAATCCCCTTCGAAATACAGAATTTTTAAAAGTTCGCCACTTTTAACTAGTAGGCTTTGGACCCCTTATTGATGATATGGCCTTAATGGAACTCGAAAACATATTTTTCCAGCAAGACGACGCACCGCCTCTGAACGCTGAAGTTATTAGCAAATTTTTGCAGCCAATTTCAAGAATAATGGAACAGCTAACCATGATCCCAGCCGTTGGCCGTCGAGGCCGCCTGACTTAGTGCCCATGGATCTAATCATATGGATATATTTGCGGAAGAATAAAGGTTCCTTATTCTTCGGTATAATCTAGACAAGAATTAGAAATATTTAGCAGTCATGAGGGGATATCTTTCACCCCCCACTAAGTTAATGGATTCCGCTAGAAATGTTCGAAAACGGCCCCGTCTGTCCATAACAGAAGACGGTTTGTTTTACACCTGTAGCAAAATCTCATGTCTTGGTTTGCTATTTATTTTTATTGTTATTAGATATAGTTTAAATGTGTTGATGTTGGTTAAATATATTTTAAATAGTTATAAAATTCTGTATCTCTCATTGCAAATATTATTTTCGTTTTAATTGATGCTCACAGCTAGAATTTTTTTGCATTACAGCGGGTGCCGTTCAAAGCCTACTCATTTAAAGCAAGCGAATTTTTATATACTCTATATCTCGAAGAGGAATCGAGCAAAATATCAAGTGTGTTATATTTTTGGAAAGGTAATTTTAAATTCTTTTCAATAAATTAAAAATATACAGGGTGTCCCATATACAAAATCAAATTTTCTCGTGATAATTCTTAAATTATTAATTTTAAAAAAAAATATACTTAAACCATTAAATTCTACGTAAAAAGGTGCTTTTGAAATGTTTTCATAAAAATACAAAATTTTTCATAGCAAAAAAGTTACAGCGATTTGTTAAAAATGCATATTTTTGAAAAACACCCCGTAACTCCGAAACGGTAACAAATATCGATATGCGGTTTTCACCATCATGTTTCTGACAAAAATTGAGCTCCAGACACCGATATTAGTTTTTATCTATCTCCTATAGAAAAGGGTGTTTCCATTTAAAAGCGTCGAATTTGACCCACCCTGTACATACAGGGGGGTCCGAATTGTATTCTGAAAACTTCGGCAGCAAATAAACCGATAAAAATAAGTAAAAAAGTTCGTACGAATTTATATCCTAAAACGCTTCATTTCGGAGATACAGGTTTCTCATACAAAGTTTCATTTTTATTTCGATTTTTTCCAAATAATTTTTGAACTAATGTAAAATTTGGATGAAAATGGGTGTCTGTTATCGTAAACTATCGAAAAAAATACACCTAGATGATAAAACGATTTTTAAATTTCTTGCTTTATTAACGTACTCCACAGGGTGTTTCAAACTTTCACCAAAACATCAACATTTTTTTTCCCTCGTATAATTGACCGATGACAACTTTCATTTTTGATTTAGAAAGAGACACTAAAAAGTCAAATAATTTAGCTACAAACTGCTTAAAAAATCACCAAAATCGGTCCACTAGAATACAATATGTAAAACTTTAAAACACATGAAAAGTGTATTTATTTATGATCTTTAATTTGGCTGACACATACAGAAGAAAAATATAAAACGATTTTAATTGTTTCAAAAATAATACGCCGTTAAAACACCATTAAGGCTTTTTATTTATTCACATAATTTTATATATTATAACGTTTACTTAATTCCTGCAATTAAAATCCATTCATACCCGACACATTTCCACAATATGGTAATCTCTTTTCGCCTCTGCCTGCTTTCACGTTCCCTGTCAACGGATACAAAAGATTCATTATTTGCTTGGAACTGTGTGGAATTCTCCGCAGCTAAGCGCCAGGGTGGGAATCTACCCCAGAATCCAGACTCCATGCTGGCAAAAGCCATTTGCCTCGGGTGTATTTTTCACCGGGGTCTTTGTACCTAATTAAGACACTGTGTGCGTGTGTTTGTGTGTGAATTTTGGGACGAACGTGTTGTTGTTGGGTAAATATTTTAGTTGGTATGCGTGCTGAATAATTCCGGGTAAGTCAGAGTAGATGGACGATATGCGGAAACGAAAGAGAATGTTACAAAGTCTTTATTTTTATTAAAACTGGAAGTGTTGAAAGTTAATTAAGTTATTAATTAATCATCTGCAGATGATGCTAACATTACGTGCCTCGTGTATCGCATTAACCGTTGTGTAGGTGTGTGTGCTTTGTGCTACCACCATTTAAGAAACGGATTTTTGAATGTTGAGGAACCATCAAGATCTACAAAAGTACACGATCTTGAAGCAAAATGCCCCAAAATGGTAGAAGCAAGGTGTTATTTTATGTCCCAGAAATCATGACAGGAAAACCCAGCTGCTTAAAGTACCCCAAATAGATATGTAAAATCCATCAACAATGGCTTGATTGAAATGCAGTTGATTTGAAGCAGTTGATTACAGCTGAGGGTTGGAACCTTTGGTATTACATCTGATTCATCACAATACACCAAAACACTTTGACTTTTGCACTGGATGCGCGTTTCGCTAACCATGTTAGCACCATTAGCAGATGATTAAAACTAAATATCGTAATATCGTACGTTGGCGTAATGATATTATCTATTTGTAGATACGATAGTGTTTTCTCTGTGCATATGACTTTTTTGAACAGATGAATCTGTCACAGAGGTATACATATACATTTTTTAATTAATATTTAGTTACTTAATTTACAAGTTATTCGATGTTTACAATTGTTGTAATTTAAATAAATGAATATGTTTTATATAATACTAGCGTATACCAGCGACTTCGTTGGAGTCGAATTAATCATTTCTAATGGTGATGATAAAGCAAAGCAAGAATTTCCATTATCATACATACTGGATAAAATTTTCTCACATTTATGTCAGCATGAGAAAAAACAATATGGCGATATTATTATATAACTTGGTAATATTTGAGGGGTAGTTTCATCTCGTTGGAATTTGACTTTCGAAAAATCCGTTTGCCAAAAATAAGCTTTTTACGTCAAGCAGTTTAAGCAGAATCGTGGTTAAGAAATTACTCAACTTTTTGGAACACCCTGTATGATTTTTTAAAAAAATTCAAAATATGTAAAAAAAACAAATAAATTATGCTTGTCCAAGCGTTTTCCCGAAAGACTAATCGTTTTTTAAATAACAAATATTGTAATATTTGAGGGGCGT
Source organism: Sitophilus oryzae (assembly GCF_002938485.1). Classification (NCBI taxonomy): domain Eukaryota; kingdom Metazoa; phylum Arthropoda; class Insecta; order Coleoptera; family Curculionidae; genus Sitophilus; species Sitophilus oryzae. The sequence continues at coordinate 1,326,683 of NW_022146011.1, read as the reverse complement.
TTTCACCCTCTTGGAATTTGAGATTCGAGAAACCCCTCCTTATCGAACCTCTACACCCCACAGTCAACCCGTTTACCAAAAATCAGCTTTAAACGTCAAGCAGTTTAAGCAGAATCGTGATTACTCAATGGTCATATTTTATGAAACACCCTGTATAGATTTATAAAAAATCTTAAAATATGTAAAACAACAAAATAAAATATACGTGTTTAAGAGTTTTTCCGAAAAACTCACCGGTTTTTAAATAAAAAATATTTTAATATTTGAGGGATAGTTATCACCCCCTCACTTCGAGTTTTGAAAAATCCCTTCTTATCGAATCTCTACATCCTAAAGTCAATCTGTTTTCCAAAAATCAGCTTTTTACGTCAAGCGCTTTAAGCAGGATCATGATTAATCAAAGACCAGATTTTTCGAAACATCCTGTATACATTTTTAAAAAATCTTAAAATATGTAAAAAAACTAAATAAAATATACGTGTTTAAGCGTTTTTTTCGGAAACTTGACCGTTTTTTAAATAAAAAATATTGTAATATTTGAGGGGTGGTTTCACCCTCTTGGAACTGGAATTTCGAAAAATCCCTTCTTATCGAACCTCTACACCCTAGAATCAACCTGTATGCCAAAATTGAGCTTCTAACGTTGAGTGGTTTGAGCAGGATCGTGATTAATCAGTATGTCACTTAACGATATTATATATTAGTATAGATGACATCTATTTTTTTTAATTGGGGTATTAAAGTACCCTACGAGAGTACTTAACGTAGAAAAACAAGGCGCGAATAGTGGAAGGTTAAAATAAAATCTAATATCGGAAATGGGAACAAGTTAACACGAAAATAACTACTGTTAGCAAATCAACCTTCGTCGTCCTTCAGTTTTCGCCTCTTCCTCCCTTTGCGTCATCCTCCGCCGAAGGATAAACCACTCTTGCCAATCGTTATCGCTGCTAATGCTTCTTCCATCTAAACAATATTAAATCCTGCGGTCTTTAAAAGGCTTCGTTCCCTCACAATTCCCATTTATACTATCGAAGGGGGCGAACAGTCTTTTCATTGTCTCTAAAGAGCGCGGAGCAGTGTAAATCTACATTGGCGTAGGAGTAATTTTATTGACAATGATCGATGATTCACAATATTCTATGACAACTCTTAAATCTTGGGAATGTGAAGCTAGATATAGGGTGAAAGTTGTATCCCATCAAAAACATAGAATGTAAAAAAATGCCAAGTCTCGCAACACAATTCCTCCGCTATAAAAAGTTGTGAGATCTCATGTAAAACCAAGTCAGTTTATTTCATTTAGTCTCTCTTTAAGCACTTATTCAACAATTTTGATATAAATTCTTAGTATCAATATTAGACATCTTTATATATGTAATAATAATAAACACTTGGCAATTGCACGATATGATATTATATTCTAATTAAATAACTTTATTTTTAAGGGCACTGTTTAGATTTACTTAGTAATCGAGATGGTAGATTATAATTTCTAACTCTTTTATAATTATGGTGCTGTGCTATTTTCCAAGCCATTATAATTATTATAGAAATAGAGATGACGAATATTGATACTTACAATTTACAACAAAATTGTTGAATAGATTCTTAAAGAGAGACTAAATAAAATAAACTGACTTGGTTTTACATGAGATCTCACAACTTTTTATAGTGGAATAATTGTGTTGCGAGACGTCATTTTTTTACATTCTATGTTTCTAAGGAATTATTTTTATAAGAAGGTTTTTTACTATGCAATTGGCTGAAATGGCCAAACAAGATACACAAATGCCATTTATAAGCCTAGAACTTTTCTGTTCAAACAAAAAAATAGTCTAAAAAGTAAAATTATTTCGTTTTTATAATGTCATTTTCATGTGCTACTCTTTTTTGAAAATTGCTGTAATAAACTACGAACAAAGATTTATAAATCATTACTTAATTTACTGTAGAGTATGCTTCAAAGTAAGGTTGATTATCTATAAAAAAAAAGAAAAAAAAATGAGGTCTAATTACACCCTATTTTGTAATTATCTCTTAATTTAGAACCTTATTACCGAAATAATTCTTGAAAAAAAGCCTAATTTCAACTAATTTGCTCATTTAAATTTAAAACCAAGCAAAAAAGGTAATTTAGGAGATGGGAAAAAAGATTGTATAATAATTTTATTCTTTGAAATTAGAAAAGTGAAAATCCATGTAAAAAGATGGAAGATTTTTTCGCGGAAAGAAGTTATTAATGCAAAAAATTAGCAGATTTGGTTAAAATATATTCTAATTAATAATTAATTATTCTTGTGAATAATTGCACGTTTTTATTTTGACAAAAAAGTATAGTCAAATCATTGTACATAAGGCACAGATCGTTACCCAGTGTTGCCACAAGCTTATTTTTCATCGGGGTAGGTTATCAAGAGATAGCGAGGTTAAATTGTTGCGCAAAGGGGTAGATCTATCTCTACTCTCTACACGTCATTCAAGGCCGTGTGTCACGTCACAATTTTTACTTCCAACGCGCGTAAGTTTGAAGTTTCACTTCAAAAATTATCAAATTCGGTTAAATTATATGGTTAAATTTCATGTAAAAAATTATTAAAAATTAAATTAGACAAAAATAAACTAGGTAATTCAGTATTCATATTAAAACAGGGATTGACCTGAGAGAAAAAATATTTATTTTTAGGATTATTTTAACCAAATACATTTATTTAATCCCCTTTATCGATTAAACCCTCATATCCAATTATTTTTCTTTCGGTTTTTCCGGCTGCTGCTATCAACATTAACCGAAAAAAACACATAAAACCGCGGCGATGAAAACAAACTACACGATCATTTAATTTCCTGCCTCTGGTTAGATTAATGCTTCTCGGTTTTTACGAGCATTTTCAGAAAGGTCCGCAGCCCTAATTTGTGGTTCTTGCGGATTCCTTGTTTACGGGCCATTAAAATCAGGAGAATTTTGGGAAATTCGCTGGAAAAAAGTCTAGTCTTAGGATCCATTTTTAAAATAGCCGAAATTTGTTTTTTTTTCGAAATATCTAGTAAGCCATGAACTTTTTCAAAAATCCGAAAGGCGCATATTTATGACCCCACAAAACTGCAATTCATTGCCCATTTAACCGACTCTCTATTACTGATTTATTGATTTATCGATTTATCGATTTATCGATTTATCGATTTATCGATTCATGGATTCATGGATTCATGGATTCATGGATTCATGGATTCATGGATTTATTGATTTATTGATTTATTGATTTATTGATTTATTGATTTATTGATTTATTGATTTATTGATTTATTGATTTATTGATTTATTGATTTATTGATTTATTGATTTATTGATTTATTGATTTATTGATTTATTGATTTATTGATTTATTGATTTATTGATTTATTGATTTATTGATTTATTGATTTATTGATTTATTGATTTATTGATTTATTGATTTATTGATTTATTGATTTATTGATTTATTGATTTATTGATTTATTGATTTATTGATTTATTGATTTATTGATTTATTGATTTATTGATTTATTGATTTATTGATTTATTGATTTATTGATTTATTGATTTATTGATTTATTGATTTATTGATTTATTGATTTATTGATTTATTGATTTATTGATTTATTGATTTATTGATTTATTGATTTATTGATTTATTGATTTATTGATTTATTGATTTATTGATTTATTGATTTATTGATTTATTGATTTATTGATTTAATGATTTATTGATATATTGATTTATTAATTTATTGATATATTGATATATTGATATATTGATATATTGATATATTGATATATTGATATATTGATTTATTGATTTATTGATTTATTGATTTATTGATTTATTGATTTATTGATTTATTGATTTATTGATTTATTGATTTATTGATTTATTGATTTATTGCTTTATCGCTTTATCGCTTTATCGCTTTATTGCTTTATTGCTTTATCGCTTTATCGCTTTATCGCTTTATCGCTTTATCGCTTTATCGCTTTATTGCTTTATCGCTTTATCGCTTTATCGCTTTATCGCTTTATCGCTTTATTGCTTTATCGCTTTATCGCTTTATCGCTTTATCGCTTTATCGCTTTATCGCTTTATCGCTTTATCGCTTTATCGCTTTATCGCTTTATCGCTTTATCGCTTTATCGCTTTATCGCTTTATCGCTTTATCGCTTTATCGCTTTATCGCTTTATCGATTTATTGATTTATTGATTTATTGATTTATTGATTTATTGATTTATTGATTTATTGATTTATTGATTTATTGATTTATTGATTTATTGATTTATTGATTTATTGATTTATTGATTTATTGATTTATTGATTTATTGATTTATTGATTTATTGATTTATTGATTTATTGATTTATTGATTTATTGATTTATTGATTTATTGATTTATTGATTTATTGATTTATTGATTTATTGATTTATTGATTTATTGATTTATTGATTTATTGATTTATTGATTTATTGATTTATTGATTTATTGATTTATTGATTTATTGATTTATTGATTTATTGATTTATTGATTTATTGATTTATTGATTTATTGATTTATTGATTTATTGATTTATTGATTTATTGATTTATTGATTTATTGATTTATTGATTTATTGATTTATTGATTTATTGATTTATTGATTTATTGATTTATTGATTTATTGATTTATTGATTTATTGATTTATTGATTTATTGATTTATTGATTTATTGATTTATTGATTTATTGATTTATTGATTTATTGATTTATTGATTTATTGATTTATTGATTTATTGATTTATTGATTTATTATTGTATTTAGATTATTTTTAAACTGAAATTATTCACAGAATAAATCGATACACATGTTATATTATACATTTGTCAAACCAAAAAAATCGGGAAAAGCTTTTACCACAGAATATTACAACAGAAAAATAAAATAACATGATTTAGTTAACATTAGTTATATAATGAGGAAACATTTACTTTACCTTTAATAACCATTCTTTGTCACAAAATTTACAAACCAAAAAAAAATCAATGCGTCTCCAACGGTAGTCTAAAAGCTATTACTTAACATCTATTATCGCTGTTATTTGTCTGATTTCCCTCTCCCTAGTTTGCGAATAATATTTTAAAAAGCAATAATTTTATTTATGTATACAGAGCGTCTTAAAACTGAATGTTTTGAATTTAAAGAAATATGTTTATTTCTAAATAGGCTATAGGAACTTTTTCTTTCATTTTAATTTTTTTTTAAGTTTGGTACATTTATTTTACATCGTGCATATAAAAAAATAAATTTATATCCTCATTATTATCTACTAAATTTCTTACAAAAGGATGGAAAGTTATGTTTACCCTGCGATCTTCAGGGAATTTTCTACAAACTTCTAAATTTTTCCCTCGACACCCAGGTCGCTGAAGATACAATTTTAATGAGTTTCAAAGTGCCATTAAAAGTTTTCATTTCTTTAGGGACGGGCTACGCATATTTTGTTGCTGTTTACATTAAAATTCAGTATTGCTGATTGGTTTTGTGTTGTGTTCCTTGTTATATTTATAGCAGGTTAATAAAAAAGTTTGTTAAGTAGACCTATTATTATTCCATCCTTTTTGATAAACAGTTTTTTTTACAAAAAATTATATACAGGGTGCGTCTCAAAAGTGGCCCACCTCTATAACTTTTTTATTTTTTCAGATAAAAAAACGAGATTTGGTATGTTAGTATATGACATAAATTAGGATTGATTGACGTATTCAGTTGTTTTTGATCACTTCCTGTTTCACCGGAAATTACTACAATTTTTAATTTTTAAACGACACCATCGGTATTTTTTTATTTTATTCGATAGAAAATAACATTCGGAATAGAATGACATATCATATGTCAACTTTTGACATTCTCGGATATGGTTTATTTGAAATTGTGAACATAGGGTTCATAACCACAATTGTTCTAAAAATACAAAGTGTGTGGTACCAAATTATTCGTAAAAAATGATTTTCCGAATATGCTAATGAGTCACGCTTGTTTCATTTGAAGATATGATTAAAAATACGATTTGGGCATTTTTTAACGGGCCAAGACAAGACATGAAAAACATTAGACGATCATTAGTTGCTCAAAATACTTTCCCTTCAACTTTTGTAAAACTTGAAAATAAGTTCGTCATAATAATGGTTTTATTTATTCACTATTCTAATAAAAAATATGCATTCCTTCGGAAACTCTCTATTTATTTATTTGGTAATGCTAAAACACTCTATTTGAAAGTCGATTAGAGAAAACAGTATAATTCATTGGCAAGCGATGTAAATATTTGTGATCAGGTAAAATTGTGATGTAAGAGGAGGCTTAGCTCGGCAGGCGGAGGTCAGTCAGTTGTTCATAGGCCGGCCGGCTGTGTAGTGTTGTGTTTTGTCACAGAGCTGACATTTGGAAGTAGCGAGTCTTTTAACTATGGAAGTAGAAAACCTCTTGTGACGTCGTTCCTTCGAGGATGGTCTTGAGAGTTTGAGGTCTCTCTTGCTTTTCGATTGACACCGCTGGGGCGTTGTGTGAGGACCCCAATTAGCCTCATCGTTTGGGATGCGAATCTGTTTAGCGGCAGATTTGCGTCCGGGGGAAGCCCCTATACTATTTCAGGTGACACTAGCTAGTTGTTGAAGATTATTAACCAATAGATCCGAATAATATTTGAATTAGATGGAAGATATGGAATGGGATATATTGAATAGAATATCAGTGATGTCAGTGGCTAAGGTGTAAGTAAGAGTACCCCCGGGTGAGTCTTCCTATTTAACTATCAATTTTATCCAGATCAGTAAATGTTTGTTTTGTTATTTTCATGTACAATGAGAGAGTGCTTGCCAATGACCAACTAAATGGATATTTGAGGTGAATTTGCATTGTGAGACCCGGTTGAGTAAGCCTCAAAAATAACGATTTTACACTTTGTTGAACGACTCTGGGTTGTTATAATACACAGTAAAACATTACAATGGCTTTCAAATATATTATATTTATTCTAAGTATTTTGCTTGTATTATTATGTCACCAGCATTCCTTGCAATTGACAGTTCGAAACAACGAACTGCTGGAGTAAAACTTTATACAATAAAAGAGAAATATGAGATACGTCTGGCGTGAGGGTCGCATAAAATATATGCAAGTTATCGCACGCCAAGCTTTACCATGCCGGAATATATATGACACATTTTCAAATGCAGGCCAACATATCCGAAATAGACGAAGTCGTATATATTTTTATTACTCTGCATGAATGTACGATATTTGGTTTTAAATATGGTTAGACTGGTATGAAGACATTTATTCGAATATTGTCTAGAAGTTTTCAAGCAAATATCAAGAAAACTTTATCTAGTAACAATCTAACAATCTAACAATCTTAACATTAATGTAAATAAGAAAAATATTATTTTGGTTACATTTTCATTGTATTGGTGTTTCTTAATTACATAATAATTTTTTAACTATGAAATACACTTCTTTGTGAGTTATTCTAGATCTCTGAAACAAATTATGCAGCGTGTTCCACAAATGCATGACCAAATTGTTTGAGGTGATTCCTGAGAAAGTTCCTATAAATAAATAAGTAAATAATGCCTTTATTGTCAAATTTTTTTACAATTTGTGGACAAAGGTAAACAAACAAAAGAGAATACAAAACAAGTATACAAATTAGATGTCAGTCTTATTATTTAAAATAAACATTTATAAATGTTTACAATATCAAAGAATAAAAAAATAAAAATAAGATTCAAAAATATTTATAAATTTTTAGAAAGTTTATAGTAAATGACCAGTGTTTACAAAATCAAATTCGATCATCAAAATTCATTTACGACGTAGAAAGCCTTGTTTAGTAAATAAGATTTCAATGCTTTGCGAAATGAAGAAAATGATGTTATGGATTTGATTTCAAATGGCAGGTGATTGTGCATTTTTTTCGAGTTGTATAATATTGAACTTTTAACTAACTCTGAGCGTGGGGTAGGTAGATAAAGATCTTGCTCCGCGTTTCTGAGTGGATAATTGAAGGGTCGGCTGTAACAACGTTGTATATAACAAAAAAAGTGAATGGAATAAATCACGAGAAACGATAGGAGGTCATTTAGGTGATGATAAAACATCGTATTTAGTATAGTTTACTAAAGTTGCTATAACTATACTGATTTATAATTTTTAAAAATGCTTATTACGAAATATCCAACTATAGAGGTCATTATTGTGGAAAATGCACGTAACAACGTTGTATGTTCATGTAACTTACAACGTTGTTACACATCTTTAATGTATATTAAATTAAAGCAAATGATTTTTTAATAGATTTACTTTATTAATAAAGGTTTTAAAGAAAGAACTTACATAACGCAAACATTATTTTCAGAAAACTGGTTTTACAAAATAAAATCTTAGTACTAGATAAATTAGAATATTGCTCTCCAGCATCTCTTGAACGTTTTCTCGCGTTTTGTTTCCAGTTCTCTATATTTAGTTTCCTTTTTTTCCCCTATTTAAGTGGGAAATATCCGCGGGTGAAAGTTGCACCGCCCTCTTACTAAGCGCTTAAACGCACGTACAACGTTATTATCGGGAATGCAAGGCTGGCACTGACTGAAGGTCGTCCTATTGCCAGACATCGGGCAAAATTTTTCGGTTCCAGTTGCGCCAATACATTCAAATATGCTTAGAAAACGTTGTTTTAGGGAAACATCACATTTCAGCAAAATGTTACATACAACGTTGTTACGGCCGACCCTTCAATTCCTGAGATGGCCTTTCTTGAGAAGCTGATACATGCTTACGTATTAGGCAAACGGATTCAAATATAAATAAGGAAGGAAAAGTTAAAATTTTTAATTTTTTAAAAAAGTCCTGGCAATGAGTTCGGCTGTTTAGTCCCAGTGAATATCGAATAGCTCTCTTCTGGAGCCCGAAAATGCGGTCAAATTGAGTCGCACAACACATAACCCAGAATGGAAGGGCATACCTGAGGTGCGACTCAAAGAGTGCATTAACTCTCAATTGCAAATATAACTCTCATGAAAAAAATGTTAATAAGAAAAATAATATTTAGATACCATTTTTCATGGTTTATTAATTACATCATTTTTTAAACTATGATTGTTAGTTACTTTAATCCCATGATACAAAGAAAAGAAGGTATGATAATATGCAGGTTGGTCGCTACGTCATGTAGTTCGTTTCTTTCATTCAAAAAAAATGTTTAAATATTTGTAAAAGAAGACCAATTAATATGATCCCATCAGTATTCCAACTACATTAATTGACTGTTTGCGTTGATTAATAATTGCTCCAAATACAAAAAAAATGAATTTTGTATGTGCATTAGTGTAGTAAAAAGTAACACCTTATAAATTTTATGTAATTTTTTGACGAATACTTATTTATAAGAACAGAGACGTTCACATTCATAACTTATTATTATATTGATTTCTGATTCAAATCCACATTATTTATTTAGAATAATTTATTAACTAACACAAGTATGTAATTAATTAATATTTGGGGGAAAATAATGGTGGTATATTTAATTAGTATACTCTTTTACAAATATTTAAATAGTTTTCTTTTCGTAAACAAAATGGGCTAACAATATTATCTCTGTATCTTCTGACACTCTGTCTTTTGAAAATAATTTTAATCACTCACAATTACAAAAATCTAATCGTGTAGCTACAATACTCCGTGTCGAATGAGGTGAATAACCCTGTACAGGGTGGGTCAAATTCGCCGCTTTTGTGGAAATGGAAACACTCTTGTCTATAGGAGATAGACGAAAACTAATATCGGTGTCTGGAGCTCAATTTTCATCAAAAATATAATGGTGAAAACCGCACATCAATATCTGTTACCGTTTCGGAGTTACGGGGTGTTTTTCAAAAATGTGCATTTTTAACAAATCGCTGTAACTTTTTTGCTATGGAAAATTTTGTATTTCTATGAAAACATTTCCAAAGCACCTTTTTGTGTAGAATTTAATGGTTTAAGTATAATTTTTTTAAAATTAATAATTTAAGAGTTATCAACAGAAAATTAATTTTTATTTGGGACACCCTCTATATTTTTAATTAGCTGAAAAGAATTTAAAATTACCTTTCCAAAATATATCACACTTGATATTTTGTTATAATCCCCTTCGAAATACAGAATTTTTAAAAGTTCGCCACTTTTAACTAGAAGGCTTTGGACCCCTTATTGATGATATGCCCTTAATGGAACTCGAAAACATATTTTTCCAGCAAGACGACGCACCGCCTCTGAACGCTCAAGTTATCAGCAAATTTTTGCAGCCAATTTCAAGAATAATTGAATAGCTAACCAAGATCCCAGCCGTTGGCCGTCGATGCCTCCTGACTTAGTGCCCATGGATGGGATCCTATGGATATATTTGCGGAAGAATAAAGGTTCCTTATTCTTCCGTATAATCTTGACAAGAATTAGAAATACTTAGCAGTTATGAGAGGGTATCTTTCACCCCCACTGAATTGAATGAATTCCGCGAGAAATGTTCAAACACTGCCCCGTCTGTCCATAACAGAAGACGGTCGATATGTCGAACACCTGTAGCAAAATCTCATGTCTTGGTTTGCTATTTATTTTTTTTATTATTAGATATAGTTTGAATGTGTTGATGTTGGTTAAATATATTTTAAATTGTTATAAAATTCTGCATCTCTCATAGCAAATATTATTTTCGTTTTAATTGATGCTCACAGCTAGAATTTTTTTGCATTACAGCCGGTGCCGTTCAAAGCCTACTTATTTAAAGCAGGCGAATTTTTATATACTCTATATCTCGAAAGGGAATCGAGCAAAATATCAAGTGTGTTATATTTTTGGAAAGGTAATTTTAAATTATTTTCAATAAATTAAAAATATACAGGGTGTCTCATATAAAAATCACATTTTCTGTTGATAATTCTGAAATTATTAATTTAAAAAAAAATACACTTAAACCATTAAATTCTACGTAAAAAGGTGCTTTGGAAATGTTTTCATAAAAATACAAAATTTTCCATAGCAAAAAAGTTACAGCGATTGTTAAAAATGCACATTTTTGAAAAACACCCCGTAACTCCGAAACGGTAATAGATATCGATATGCGGTTTTCACCATCATGTTTTTGACAAAAATTGAGCTCCAGACACCGATATTAGTTTTTGTCTATCTCCTATAGAAAAGGGTGTTTCCATTTAAAAGCGTCGAATATGACCCACCCTGTACAATACTCCGCGTCGAATGAGGTGAATAACCTTATATAATATAAAATAACAATTTAGAAAACTTTTTCAATTTTTTTAAAATACGTATTCTATAAATCTAAATAAAATGTCACAACCCTTAACAGATTTACATACACACAGGCGTTCAGACCTACCGCACACGTGTTTCTTTTTGCCCGTTCTCAGGAAACTTCGAAAGCCGGAATAAGGCTCGTATATCTTCCTAACTTGACAGCTGTCTTAATAATCCATACGGGAGTGATATAGGCAGAAAAACATATATATTTTACATTATTTCTTTTATCTTTTGGTTCTGTTATGTTTTCTACTGTTAAATTTATAAATTTCAAAGTTTTCTAAGAATGTTTTGATGTATTTTCATCATTAATAATTATTTCATTGACCATAAATGGTCAGGTTTAGTTGATATCAAATTATTATACAATTTATCATTCATACTTTGTTGGATACATTAAATACTCGTTATTCATAAAGCTGAAAGGCAAGTCTTTACTATAGGTACATAGTGTTTATCATATCAATTTCAGTCTGATTTTAGAACAAAACTTTTCTACGTCTTTTTAGAGGCATGATAGATACAGAGTGTCGGGCATCTGTAGCTCCTAGAATAAAAAACTTGGAAATTTTGTTTAAGTGTAAACCTAAAGTAGGTACGAGAATGTAAACACACCGGAAAAATCTAGGGATATTATTTTATTAAAGTTAAAAATAAATGTTTTGAATAAACAACCACATATTTGTAGGCCGATTCTTTGAACTTCGATTGAAACGAAGTAGTCACACTAGTTATTTCTAAATTTGGGATATTTGCAGAAGTGTTTGTGCATTTTTTGTCAAATGTATAAAAAGCACCTAGCATCAATCGTTCGAATTTAACCTGTACTGGCTATGTTTTTATGATAACTGGCCAGAATTCATTCAAATAACTCTGTTTAGTATTAAACGACATTATGGAGCGTAGACATCTTAACAGAGACGAAATGCTAAGGGCCATGGGTATGCTCGAAGCTGGAATGCGCAAATCGACGTAGCTAGAGCATTAAATACAACGCAAAGTGTAATATCGCGATTAAGTGCACGCTACCGTAAAAGTGGTGATGTTGCTGAAAGGCACACAGGGCGACATCGCATTACTACCCCTCAGCAAGATAATTTTTTACAATTAAATGCTCGACGCCGACCGACTCTTACAGCACCAGAGCTTAGTTTAATTCTCGAGGAAACACATAATGTAACCATTAGTCCTGACACTGTTCGCAATAGATTAAGAGAGCTCAACTTAAGAAGCAGACGCCTCTGGAGAGCTCAACCTTTAACGAGAGGAAATCGAGAGGTACGATATTTGTGGGCTCAAGATCATGTTCAGTGGTCGAATGAACAATGGGCCAATGTTCTCTTCACGGATGAGTGACGCTTTGGAATTCATCCGGATTCGAGAAGGCTTAGGGTATGGAGAGAACTGGAAAATCTTATTCAGTTGGATCATGTTCAGGAAGTGCACCCTTATCAAGGTGGAAAAGTTATGGTCTGGGGAGGAGTCCAGTTAGGCCGAAAAACCGATCTCGTTTTTCTTGAAAAGTTTCTAACACGAATCACATATCGTGATTTAATTCTTGAGCCTGTCGTGTTACCATATGCCAATGATTTTGGGAAAAACATCATTCTCATGCATGACAATGCACGGCCTCATACAGCCAGAGTGGTAATTGAGTTTATCAATGCTCATCAATTAAACATCTTACCCTGGCCGGCACAATCTCCTGACCTCAACCCCATCGAGCACGTATGGGACTCGGTCCAAAGAAGAATTTTGAGAATGGGTATGCCTCGTGAAACTCGTAGGGATCTGGTTCGGGCCGTGAATGCAGCGTGGCAGGCTATACCTCAAGAAGAGATCGACAACCTGATCAGGAGCATGGAGAGACGATGTAGGGCTGTAATGAACAGTAGAGGAGGCCATACCCTTTATTAAGTAAAAATGGTTTTATCTTTTTTTTAATTCACAGTTTAGAATTAAAAAAAATGTGTGTATTTTTTTGAGTTCAATAAAAATCAAGGTAAATTTGAAAAATTCGGTAAATTTCGCATTTTTATTTCCAATACGTCCTGTAAACTATTTGTTTATTTTAATTTTATTATATCAGAAATGCAAATAATAAAATTACTCACGATGGCTGGATAAAATTGTAATATCCCTAGACTTTTCCGGTGTGTGTATTTTAGGAAAATTTTTAACTTCTATAAGGTGTCTCAAAAAAGTGTGAGTGTATCGGAATGACCTTTTTAATGAATCTCCCTGTGTATTATTGCATTTTTGGCTTCAGTTCAGATCACTTTACATAATCCTAAGATATGAGTAAATATATTTGGATAATATCAGATATATTAATGAATAATTAAAAAATATATATTTTTCAACATTAAAAAAATATTAAAAACACAAGAACTGTTCTGAAATCAAAACTATTTAAAAAAGTTTTGATTTCAGAACATTATGTGTTGCTCTTGTTAAAAAAAATAAAATAAAAATGCTATCGTGAAACTTTAATCAGATCTAATTTATTTGAAAAATAGGTCAGAGCAGTGTTTACTCGTCCATATTATTAGTCCTGTGACATACCAGGGCAGATTGTAACCGAATGCGGGACAATATTCATATTCGCTGCATCCCTGCATTTGACAAAGATAAATGGGAGTTTTTGTACTAAATAGGGTTGTTTACTTTATCTTCTACATGTACAAACTCCTGAATACTTACATCACAGATTATACAGATTATAATCTTTGTTTTTTCTTTATTGTTTTTCGTGGTTCCAATTTTCGGAATCGGGTACTAGTTAGGTAACTAGTTTGCGCACATAGCACGCCCACTTATGGCCTCTAAAATTGTGCACAGCGCCTGACCGGCACAGTTATTAGAGAGATATCGGAAAACCGAATAGCGTCATGCAGTATTTACGCGTACCTTATCATGGTTACGATATGCGCGAGTCAATTTTTAACGCAACACCCGCTAATAACGTTACCGCCTGACGTAATTTGCGGATCAATTACACCAAGCGCTCTTTCTAAATAACCTCTGACAACGTTTAAAAATTGCTTAAATGGGCATGTGCGGGCATATGGCCCAAAATATGGATTCCACTTCTTCCAATACTAAAGAACCTATAAAGACCTAGGTTTACAGCAGATGACGACTTAGCCCTTCTAAGAGAATTTGTTGCTTGTTGCCCTAAACCCACTGGTAGACGCTGAACAATAAAACACTGGAAATAAGCACTTTAGCCCTTTAGTTTTAAAATACCTAGTAAACAAAACAATTTCAAAGTTTTAAATTCAAAGTTAGGTTAAGTTTAAATAGCGGACGCGACGCGATCAGAATTCTTTCCGATCCGACAACTATAAATGAAGAGAGTTAGTACCACCTCACGTAAAGGAAATAACACCTGGCCTTATTAACGTCCATGCACGCTATTCGGTTTAGCGATATCTCTCTATTACGCTGTTTATTATTATTTTACGGGAGTTTATTTTTGCTCACAGGAAATTTGACTCGTTTTCACATCGTTATAAAAAACAACTTTCGTACCACGAATTAGGGACAAGATTTTTATCTGTATACTTATAGGATACATAATCTGTGCTTACATTGTACTTCACATTGAAGTTAGTAGGTTAATAAATAATAGTTTTTTTAATAGTTTAATAAATAATAGTTTAGATAAAAAAATTATGTTGATGTTGTTAAATATAGTTTAAATTGTTATAAAATTCTGCATCCCTCGTTGCAAGTATAAATTTCGTTTTATTGCTGCTCACGGCTAGAATTTTTTTGCATTACAGCCGGCGGCGTTCAAAGCCTACTTATTCAAAGTGGGCAAATTTTTAAAAACTCTATATCTCGAAGAGGAATCGAGCAAAATATCTACGTTTTTGACAAAAATTGAGCTCTAGACACCGATATTAGTTTTCGTCTATCTTCTATTATAGAAAAGAGCGTTTCCCTTTTAAGAGCGTCCAATTTCGCTTACCCTGTACAACGAGCTGTTAGAATTTCTTCCGCCTAATTTAGGTCGTTTTTGATACCAGGCTCAAAAAAAACTCAACGAAACGCAAACGAATTCTTCCCGTTTATTCTGCGAGCTCGTAACGACAACACAACGAGCAAAAAACAACAACCCTGTTTTATTTCTTCCGTTCGTCGCTCAGCACACACACAGCATAAAACAAGGGGGCGAACGGCCAGGCATATGCCAGTAAATCAGCAGCCAGCGCTGTCCATTAAGCATTCACAGACCATTTGCGGCCGCGTAAATTGGGAGACGACCGACGCGCGTCGGGATGCCTGGACGACGCCAGCGACGCCGAAGACGCCGGTGCATCGTGCCAGTAACCCCACCAGCGACAACCAGGGTTGTTCAAACCCGTAAAAAATGTAATCGTTTTAGTACAAATGCTTATACAGGGTTTTATTACATAATCTGTTTCTTTACGCGCGTTGGAAGTAAAAATTCAAGGATGTGTCACTCGGCCTTGAATGACAGCCGTGAGCTATATAAATAAATGCCTTTATTGTCAAAAAATTTAACAATTTGTAGACAAAGGTAAAGTAAACAAACAAAGTAAACAAAGAAACAAACAAAAAATAATACAGAACATTATACAAATTACATTGTCAGTCTTATTGTTTAAAATAAACATTTATAAATGTTTACAATGTCGTCATTGGTAAATATAGTAATAGTAAACATTAGACCAGTGTTTACAAGATTAAATTCGATTATCAAAATATAAGTCATTTAGGGCTCGAACACACTGACGACCAGGTCGCACCGGCCAGGCCGCAGCTATCTCTAAAACCATTAAATCAAATGATACCGCGCACACTAACGTCCTGGCCGTCCGTTGGTCGTTGCGACCAGAAGATTGCACGGAAATATTATTATTTTCTGCCGCTTGTTGCCGGTTTTCTTCGAAATTAATAATTTTTCAGATAAAATCCCTCAAATTCAAGGCACAATATTTTATTTTCTATAAGATATAGTGTTTTAGTGTAGTTTTTGCACACGTGCAGAAAATCCAAAGAAATAGTATACAGACTGGATCAAAGGTAAACTTAAATCTAATCCCTTTTTTATCAAGGGTCGATTCCAGTAAAAACTCAAAACATTTTTATATGACATACCTACTCTATTTATGGTTGGTATGATACCTATTATTATACCTTTGAGTTTCGATGTTAAAAAATAAAAAAAATAATATTTAAAGTTTTTCTACAACCACTTGTTTTTTTTATTAAATTAGTTTTTTTAGTTGTATTGTATACGTAATTTGTGGTATTGTAGTCATGTACAAGGAGGACAACTTTATTTTAAATATTATATTTAATTTAACGTTTTTCAAACGGGGTTCATTAGACTATATTTCTACTAGGTACATTATTTTGAAAAAAAAATTAAGAAAGAAACTTAAACATTCATAAAAATAGAAGTAATTACTGTTGTAGATTCTTCGTTATATTGTAAACATTGAAATAACTGGAATCTAAACTTTCTACTTGCTTATATTTAGAGCCAGTGTCTGACGATCTTTTTTTACGATGGCCCTAATATGTTTACTTCTAAAGTCGATAAGGGCGCCATATCAGTAGAAAAAAGAAACAGAATATCTCCCTTTTTGTCGGTCGCGCGTACACAATGCTTTTTGTTTGTTATGAATAGCAACTTCGCTTTTTAGTTAACTCGGATATTTTAACATTTCTGAAACAATATTTTCTAATTGGTAAAACGTAAAAAATCGTTAGATTTGACAACTCTGTTGAAACTGGTCGTTCATCTGGCCGCAGCTAGAAACGCAATACATCCGGCCAGCCGACGGCCATGTCGTTGCGACCTAGTCGTCAGTGAGTTCGAGCCCTTACGGCGTAGAAAGCTTTAAATAAGAGTTCAATGCTTTGCGATATGAAGAAAATGATGTTATGGATTTGATTTCAAATGGCAGGTGATTTTTTTCAGGTGTGCATTTTTTTCGAGTTTTATATTATTGGACTCTTAACTAACTCTGAGCGTGTGGTAGGTAGATAAAGATCTTGCTCCGCGTTCCTGAGTGGATAAGTGTGAGATGGCCTTTCTTTAGAAGCTGATACATGCTTACGTATTATGCAAACGGATTCTAATATAAATAAGGAACGAAGAGTTAATATTTTTAATTTTTTAAGAAAGTCCTGGCAATATGTTCTGCTGTGTAGTCCCAGAGAATATCGAACAGCTTTCTTCTGGAGCTTGAAAATGCGGTCAAATTGAGTTGCACAACACGTACCCCAGAATGGAAAGGCATATCTGAGGTGCGACTCAAAAAGTGCATAATAAACAGTTCTAGCCACTGACAAGTTAAGCTCCTTAGAAACAGGCAGAGCTTAATTTTTTCGACAAAGCGTTGATATGCACGTCCCATTTCAGAGAATTGTCTACAACAAGCTAGCGAGAAGAAAAGTGATAGCGGCAGTGTTGCCACAACTACCCCATTCGGGGTAGATCTACCCCCTTTGTAAAACAATTTAACCCCGCTATCTCGTGATAATCTACCCCGATAATCACTATAATAAATTTTATACTGTACCATCCTTGCTAGGAAGGAAATTTTCATGCATATTTTCATCGATAGGTTCTTAGCTTCTGAATAACGGTCTAGGTAAAGCATCTAGCTCATTTGTCAGCTCAGAATTAGAATTTAGAGTTAGTAACTCGCATTTTCATTGGAGGACCCTGTCATATTTATTTCAACCCAATAATCAACGAGAATAATATTCGTATAATTTAATAATATTACTATAAATCACTATAAATAATGAATTGTTTGTAATTGAGCTATACTTTCTGTATTATTAATCTGGTAAATGATGGAGATAAACAATTGTGATTGATTAAAATTTTATTTTAAGATGAACGTATCTACACTGATATGATGACATTAAAACTTATTGAAAAAAAGACTAAAAAAACCTATTTTCATAATTTGCATGTATCTGATTCACAGTATCTAATAAGAAAAATGGCAAAAATCGGAATTTTTTTTAAGTTTTATATAAGTTTGTTTTTTATGGCGTGGCTTTTTGCAATAGTCTACAGAGTGTTTGAAACGAGGGGTGTCTTATTTGACTGATTGAAGACTGGCAGCGAAATTTTAAAAAAGGAAAGAATTTCGCAGCTGGCTAAAAGGATTTAAAAAAACTGATTAGTACATTTTATAACTAATTTTATAATTAGCTCAATACTTCAATGAAGTTAAAAAAACAGTTTTAACTTTAGTTTTAACTGTAAAGTTTAAAAGTCGTTTTTTTTGGAAATTGCAAATAATTTATTTCAATTTTAGAAATCTTGAATCCCTTTGGAAGTTTTAAGATTTAAGACTGTATTAAACAGTAGTAAATAGATTATTTTTAATAGTTTTATGTTCTTTCCTTTTCATATTTTTTCCATTGTTTAATTATAGCCAATTTAATATTTCATTCTGTATCGGGATCTATCCCAAAACTCTCCTGCTATACAAACAGCTTCTCCATGTTTCTAGTTAGTGTAAAAGCAGGAAACCTTCTCTATCGAAGCTTTCGAACGCCTCTATAATCCATAATACTTTCTGAAAGCGTATATCAATCTCAGCTGAGGCAAACAAGGCGCCTCTACACACAACACATTTAGCAAATTAGGGACTATTCAGTTTGCTCGATTATTTTTTCACGCTACAACGATCATATCGAAATATTTACACGTGTGTGTTAAGCACATAGAGGAAAAGGGTAGAGAATATTGTCAAGGTTATATTACTTGTGGGAGTTGGTTATTGGAGACAAAGAAACCTTTTTTTGATTTTGTTTTATATACATATAGTATACTAGCGTGTACCCGCGACTTCGTTCGCGTCGAATTAATCATTTGTAATGGTGATGATAAAGCAAAGCAAGAATTTCTATTAACATACAAACTGGATAAAATTTTCTCACATTTATGTCGGCATGAGAAAAAACAGTATGGCGATATTATTATATAACATGGTAATATTTGAGAGGTAGTTTCATCTCGTTGGAATTTGACTTTCAAAAAATCTGTTTGCCAAAAATAAGCTTTTTACGTCCAGCAGTTTAAGCAGAATCGTGGTTAATCAATTACCCAACTTTTTGGAACACCCTGTATGATTTTTTTAAAAAATTCAAAGTATGTAAAAAGTACAAAATATGTAAAAATACGAAAGACTAACCGTTTTTTAAATAACAAATATTGTAATATTTGGTCTCTTGGAGTTTGAGATTCGAAAAACCTTCTTATCGAACCTCTACACCCCACAGCCAATCCTTTTGCCAAAAATCAGCTTTAAACGCCAAGCAGTTTAAGCAGAATCGTGGTTACTCAATGGTCATATTTTATGAAACACGCTGTATAAATTTATAAAAAATCTTAAAATATGTAAAACAACAACATACGTGTTTAAGCGTTTTTTCGGAAACTTGACCGTTTTTTAAATAACAAATATTGTAATATTTGAGGGGCGTTTTCACCCTCTTGGAACTGGAATTTCGAAAAATCCCTTCTTATCGAACCTCTACACCCTCGAATCAACCTGTATGCCAAAATTGAGCTTCTTACGTTGAGTGGTTTGAGCAGGATCGTGATTAATCCGTGAGTCAGTCAATTAAGGATTTTATATATTAGTTTAGATTTTTTAGTCATCCCTATTGTAAAAATATTACTATTCTTACTATTTTGAACTAGTACATGAGAAAGATACGAAACATTTTAAAAATTTATTGAATTAAACATTTATTCTTATCGGAATAATTCAATAGGTACTATTCGCAATGTCAATTAATCGGCACGCAATTTTCTAAGGGCTTTTTCTTATAAAATACCCATCCAATTATTCTTTTGCATTATTTATATGTATCGGTATCGATTTGCCATGGTCCCAAAACGCTATAAACCCTCTGGGTGTATATTAGGGATGTGCAACTTTTTTAATAATATCGATCAAGAAAAAATCAATACATTTGATATACTATACAGGGTGCAACTCCGGCAACATATTGTCAATGTGTATGTAGCGCTATCTGTTGGAGAAGCGAGAATCTAAACCGCAACGTGTATTGCTGGTCGAGGACTATCTGAGAACAATGTTGAGGCGCCATTTCTTAATCAAGTACAAAAGTAAGCGAATCAGGCGCCAGAATTTACTAGTAGGAGGCAGAGTGCACCGATAATTTTAGAAGGTTCCAGAAACAGTCGATAGAGTATATAAAGACGCGCGATCGGCGGTTGAACCAGTTTTTGAAGTTTTGAAATTTGAAAATACACCGTTTTAAATTGTGAGTCGTGACAATTTGGCGAAGGATTTTAGAAATAGTTAATTGTGTTTTGTAATCAGTATAAATTTATGTTAATAATGATAGGTATTGATAATTTCGATTCCCAATATCTCGAGAACCATTACTCGTAGCGATTTTTACCAAGAGACCTTTTTTACGTAATTGTGTATTTTTTTACTACAGGTACGGACAAAAGTTATTACCCTTAAAACTAGATAAAAAATATTTAGATAGCGCCATCTACAAGTAGGAGTCATATTGACAACAAAATCAAATTTCTCATGTCAAAAAAACTCATTCTCATTAAAATATTGACGTTTCTTCGAAAATTATTTGAAAAAAAATCGAAATAAAAATTAAACTTCTACACTCTGTATCTCCGAAACTAAGCATTTTAGGACATACATTTATACGAACTTTTTTACTTATTTTTATCTGCAGAATATGCTGCCGAAGTTTCCGGAATACAGTTCGTACCACCCTGTATAATACTTTAGATACCAGTTATAGGAAAATTCGTTCACATATAAAATATCGAGTATCAAACATGAAACTATCGATACTTTGGAAAATCGCACCCAGCCTTACTGTATAAGAATTTTCTTATTGAAAATACCGACCGGAATTTAGCCCATTCCAAAGATAGTCTTATTGCGAAAGTGCGAATTTTGTGTTGTTTTGAGCAACGGCAAATCCTGATTTACGAGGCGGTCGCTGAAAACATCCGAGCAAAATTAACTGGGTGCAAACTAATTTTAGAGAAAATTAACTGAGGCAAGCAAACAGACGCCATTCTTTAAGAGCCAAGAAGTTATCGGTATTTAATCTTCTTAGATTCCTGATTAATGAGAAGATATAATCGGAATAAGACATTTGTTACAAATATACAATATACAGGGTGTCATTGAAATGGTGTAAAAAAATCGGGGGGTGATAGTACTCCTAAAAATAGTAAAAAAAGTTCCTATAAGTATAGGGCGGAAAATGCATATTAAGGGAGTTAGGGGCACTGAAAGGGTGAACTTAAAAAACGGTTGTTTTGAAATTGTAGGCTTAAAAACGAGATAAAATTTCGAAAAAAAATCCTGTCATAAATTTTGACCCTAAATCAAATGGTGATACTGAAGAATTATTTGGAAAAGCGCAAAGGGTGCTTAACTTAACTATGAGACTAGACTGCAAATAATACTACTAAAAATATTTAAGCAATTTATTGAAATATCAAAAAGGTTAAATGTATAAAGAAAATGATGAAATGTATATGAAATGAAGTAAAGTTTAAATCGATAAGAATAAATGAAAAATGAAAATGGTCTAAGCTCTACTAAAACTAAGACGTCATCCCCCTTAACTTAAACTAGGTATGCTCTAAGGGCGGAATACAAATAGCAAACTAAATCTAAACAGTCTTACTCTAAGTCTTGAAACTACTCGAACTTCCTCCGGCTTAGCTATAGCTCATAGCGACAGGGTGGCTACAGCTCGGTGTACTGTCACTGGAGCTCTCGGATGTCAGCAGACGTAGTTGATGAACTTCAAGTTGTTGAGGTTTCAAATGGTGGAATCGGAAACCCTAAATAATATTGGTTGTCTTAGAAAGAGCCTCAATTATAGAACAAGTACACGGAAATTGGTCGGTGGTCCATACCAAATCAACAAAATCCAACCACGTCTCTGGCCAAATGTGCTTCGGAAGACTTAGTCCTTCTCTAGGAAGACCTGCTAAATACCAACAGGGAATGCTTCACGAAACAGCAGCCAGTTTTTCACGACGATACTCTTCGGTCGGTGGATACACAAGAAGTGATGCAAGGATTCGATTTCCTTCACATAATCAGATTTCAACCGGAAATCTCCCTCCAGGTATATCCTGGAGGGAGATAGTTCTCTATCTATAGATAAAGAACTATATATCTACTCTAGTCTAACTCACAAAAAGGCATAAATAAAAAACGATGTTCTAGAATATTTTCCACTGCCATATTCCATATCCGGTCAATGAACGAACTTAACTCAGAAATTCCCACAATTAAATGAACGAATTGCACACTGCGATCCACATCAAAAATAAACAATTTAACTACGAAATTTTATCTGATAATTATAAAATTTCAATAATCAAAACAAAGGATAAATAAATCCTAAAACGTCTGATTTGATCTGACAG